>NC_079421.1:4326735-4388932 GCF_026213295.1 Gadus chalcogrammus
TACGGTGAGCTGTGGCTCCTTAGCCGTGAGCTAACTTCGAAACATGTGAAAAGAAAGCAGTCAAAACATTGTCAAGTCAATACGTGTTAAAAACAACAGACGACACGTCACGGAGGTTTAACTTTAGTGATATTAGTGTATATCTATTCCTATGCATTGGGTGTTGTTGGAAAAGTTGTCACCATAATTTATTAAATGCCTGTAAATAACAGTGTGTGTGTGTGTGTGTGTGTGTGTGTGTGTGTGTGTGTGTGTGTGTGTGTGTGTGTGTGTGTGTGTGTGTGTGTGTGTGTGTGTGTGTGTGTGTGTGTGTGTGTGTGTGTGTGTGTGTGTGTTTTAATTTAGCAATCTCATTAAGATTGTTATGCAAGTGCTTGGCTACTAGCTTTGAATTCAAGCATACATCTACTTTAGGTAATTGAGTATGAGTGATACATGCATGCTCTTTTAACTATTCCATCTGTTGATCATTCCATCTGTTCTCTCGCCTGATCAGGAAGCTGAGTGTGAAGGCGATCACTAACTTGGTGTTCTTCGACAATCTTGGAAATGTCTCAGTCAACGGTCTCTATGATCTGTCCATGGGGCCTTCTGACAATAAAGAGGTGAACTCCCATCTCTGTTCAGTTTGTGGTGTATCATTGTTGCATTGTGGCAATGAGAGATGTTTTAAATGTTTACTGGGGGACCTAACTACAACCACACAGCTACAAATACTGGTGTCCATGCATTCTGGGCGCATTGATAGCAACACACTCTGGATGAAGGCCTATTGAAGGATTTATTCGGCATACTGGTTTGTATATTGGCACAACAACAATGGAGTGTTATCTGTCACTCATGGGATCAGATGCTCACTAATGTCCAGTGAAAATGCAAGTGACTTCTCGCATGGCCAGAGTCAATAATGTGCTGGGTATATGGAAGAAACACACTTGATCGTGACACTTGCGTGTGCGTGTTTAAATGGTAACATCCCAGCAGATATGTATGCGTGACTAGGGGGACAAAACCAAAAGAAAACCATCCAGATTACTAGGAGTTGTGGTATCGGTAACTACACTCTTTGCAAAGGACAGCGATGTATATTTTAAACGTATGAATGGGTTAACATCTCTGTGTGTACACGTCCAGGTATATGCTCGGCTTTTCTTTCAGATGTGTGTATTAACTGGACCATGGGTAGTTGATTCGATAGTTTATTTGGACATATCCAATATCCATTAATTTCCCTGACTAGCATAAGGATACAGTTTGCCCTCGCTAATATTTCCACATCAGTTAGAACTAAAGTTATATGAAGTTCATCCATTTTAAACAAACTATCATTCATTTCCTCATTTAACATTTGTTTGGGCCAAACGTTGTGAGTTATATAGATGATAAAAATCTATACATGGATTATAATAAATCCTATATTGGAGGGGGTGGGTTGAGACCAAATAACACAAGTAATCAACATGAGGTACATACAGTGTTTGTTTAAATGCTACGACGACGTGGTTACATTGCTTGTTAAAAAGCTAGGATGTGTGCACATTGTGCATTTTTAAGCTACGACATAGATATGAAAAAGACAAAACAAATACAGCTCTGAAAATAGCGTTGTATTTTCCCAATATCAGGCATTACAAAGAAAGATTTGATGCTGCATCCACTAAAGATGTGTCAGGAGTAGCTCCTGGTAACACATTTTTATTTCGCCCTCGCTGCGCATGCATCCATCAATGTTAGTGCACATGAATAAACAGTCTGTATCTAATGCTGTTAGGGTCTTTATGCCGCACTAATATCACTCTCTCTGACTTGCGTCATTTTATTTTCAGGTGTGTGCCACCTGCAGTCAGAACTCACAGACTTGCCCCGGACACTTTGGGCATGTAGACCTACCACTACCTGTCTACAACCCCATGTTGTTTGATGTAAGTGTACACACACACGCACGTGCACACACACACACACACACACACTGTCATCCTTCTTCAGTCTGGATAAACCCGTCAGACAGGCGCATTAGCGTGATGCTTCTAGTTTACCTTCTTAATGGTAACATATTTCAAAGTTGTATCGGTTTAGTGTCATTTCTTTTTAAATTTTTTGGAAACATCAAAAGCTCCGCAAAACCAGAGATGGTCACCATGGTAACGTTCCCAGTCCCGCCACGGTCTCATAAGCCTGCCACTCATCGTTCCCTGGATCCTCCTCCCTCTCCTCCTTCCCCCCGCCCACCCAGACCCTGTACCTACTGGTGCGGGGATCCTGCCTGCGTTGTCACATGCTCACCTGCCCCCGGAGCGCCGTCCACCTGCTGCTGAACCAGCTGAAGCTGCTGGACCACGGCTTCGGGCCGGAGGTCTACGAGGTGGAACACGTCCTCAACCAGGTGTGTGGGCGCCTGCGGGTCTGTAGTGGGTGTGTGGGCCTGAACTGGGTCTCTCGTGGGTGCGCAGGTCTATGAAGGATATGTAGTGCGTGCACAGCGTTTTATTCATCTCATCTTCATCCGCTTATCCGGGGTCGGGTTGCGGGGGGCGTTTTATTCAGTTCATATCAATATCTGGGATCATCACTTTCTTTTCGGTATTCTTACATTTTAACAATGTGTGTGTTTTTGGTTCGGGTTGACTCTTTTGAAAGTATTCAAAGTGTGTGTGTGTGTGTGTGTGCGTGTGCGTGCGTGCTTGCCTCCTAGCTCCTTGACCGTAATATCAAGGCCTCTGGGACGGACATCCAAGAGACACTGGAAGAACACACAAAGGCGCTCATCGGTACCAAAGCTGATGATACAAAACAGAGCCAACAGGTCGGCACAAACACATCCACCTTAAATGCCTCTAATAACCAGCTTATGTTTTTGTATATCCTCCAGCTTCTAATGTACGGTCCGTTTGTGCTTGTTCTCTTTTTAGATTAAACACACAGTAGAGAGGAGGCGCTGTCTTATTGAGCGATTTTGGAAAGTCTTCATGAATGGCCGTAAATGTCCAAACTGCAAGTAAGATGGCAACCGGCATGTTAATGTTCCTCCAAGCCTGTCTGGTCTGAAAGTCTGCATTAAGTGTGTGATGCAATCCCACCCTGGAAGAATCCTCAAAGTGTCATAAGCCGGACTTGACTTTATGATGCCACAATGCTACTTCCTCATTGTGGGTGTCCCAGATGGTGTGGGGTTTGGGATTGGATGACGTGTTGTTTAGCCTGTTCATGTGAAGAGTGATCGATCTCTGGTGTGTTTGTGGCGTAGCTGCGGGCGGTCCACCGTGCGCAAGGAATACAACTCCAAGCTGATCGTGACGATGCCGTTGACGCCCCTGGATCAGGAGAACGGAGAGGGTGAGAAACGCGTGCGTGCGCGTGTGTGTGTGTGTGTGTGTGTGTGTGTGTGTGTGTGTGTGTGTGTGTGTGTGTGTGTGTGTGTGTGTGTGTGTGTGTGTGTGTGTGTGTGTGTGTGTGTGTGTGTGTGTGTGTGTGTGTGTCACCCATGAGAGTCATCTAACGCTTGTGATGGTTTTCTGCCCCATTAGAGGACCTCATGGCTGGGAAGAAGGGCTACATGACCCCTGTGATCGCCAAGGAGCATCTCGTCAAGCTATGGGAGAAGGAAGGTGAGCTGACCTGTCCCATCGGTGCATCTCTTTCCCCTCGGCCTCCCCAAATTATACAGGGAACCAGATACAATTATGGGCAGCACAATAATCGAAAGACCTCGGGTCATGCTTCATGGCAGCATTTCATTAGCCGTGGGTCAAGTTCAAGTTATTTTATTTTGTCAAATGCACAACAAACATGCAGCAGCAGTCATATATGGCATTGAGATTCCAGTGTCTCCTCAAATACCAAGTATTTACTACTAAGTAGAAAATAGAATAAAATATCCATGGTCCCGGCCTGACTACACTCTGGCCGTGACCTGATCGGTCGACATTTAGGGAGCATGAAGAACGCAAACAAATTCCAAAACACAAATTCCAAAACCACACCCACCTCATTATAAGAGTTTTCTTTATGTCTTTTCCAGGTTTCTTCCTGAGGAATCTGTTTCTGGGTCTGGACCACGGGCCTGAGCTGGAGCTACAGGCTGAATTCAGCCCTGAACTTTTCTTCCTGGACATCTTGGTGACTCCTCCTTGCAGGTGAGGACCCATCCACCCCCACACACCTTTGAGTCGTCCAAAGGTACTAGTCTGGGGAAGAGCGGAGGAAACTAAGGATCACCTGGCAAGACTGGGTTGTTTTCCCCAGGGTTGGCATCGTAACTGAACCATCTCCATCCTCATCTTCCAAACCACTTATCCGAGGTCGTAGGGGTCCCGGACTCCCCTTTCCCGGGCCGCATTAATCAGCACTAACAGGGGGGATTCCGGGCGTTCCCACCGTCTCTTCACCTAGTCCTGGGTCTTCCACCAGGTCTCCTCCCCACTGGTCGGGCCTGGAACCCCTCCCAAAGGAGGCGCCCAGTGGGCATCCTTACCAGATGAACCCCCTCAACTGACTACTTTCCAAGCAGAGGAGCAGCGGCTCTACTCAGAGTTCCTCACGGATTAACCCGCCTCCTAGTTTATATTCCGGCCCTATAATGTCATCGCCTCTGGGTTCCCCTGGGTGGTGGGAGATTCACGCCTTGTTCGACCCCACAGGTACAGGCCGCTGAATCGCCTGGGCGACCGCCTCTTCACCAACGGGCAGACGGTGAACCTGCAGCTGGTTCTGAAGCAGTGCAGGATCATCCAGCAGATCCTCACCCTCATGGCGGGGGAAAAAGAGGAAAAGGGGGCAGACCCGGTGAGCAAGTTTATTGAGCAGGGACAAATTCATTTTACATTGTTACCTAAAAAATAGTGTGTGTGTGTGTGTGTGTGTGTGTGTGTGTGTGTGTGTGTGTGTGTGTGTGTGTGTGTGTGTGTGTGTGTGTGTGTGTGTGTGTGTGTGTGTGTGTGTGTGTGTGTGTGTGTGTGTGTGTGTGTGTGTGTCGACGGACATCATGTGTTTCTTCAAATCGTGCTATGTTGTTACTATGCAAGAACCTTTCCTCTGTTCCCTCGTTAAAACAAGGCGCTGGGGGGTGTCGTGGAGGTGGAGGAAAAGGCCCGCGACCTGGCCCTCCTGGAGGGGGTCCAGGGTCAGACCCTGACCGAGAAGCTGTACAGCATTTGGATCCGGTTGCAGACCTACGTCAACATCGTGTTCGACAGCGACCTGGACAAGATGACCCAGGAGAAGTTCCCTGGGATCAAACAGGTATCAGTCGTCATGCTGTCGACACATCAACTATAAGCGTGTTCCATTTGTAATGGTGTGTTCGAGATGCGTCGTGCACCAGTTGCAAAGTGTGAGATCTCCCAGCCTTCTTTTCGGCATTTCACCGAGGGACACCCCCTTTTGGACGGTCCCACTCGGGATTCTGAGAGTCAAGCGAGTTCAGTGAGGTTGACCGTACGGCGCAACAAACCAAAATGGCTGCGCCCGTAAAGAGATGTGTTTTCTCTGTATTTGTACCACGTTGGTCATTTTAATGTTGATATTTAAACGCTCTTCAACAAACACTTGATTACATTGCTTCTTTAATCCGGTCACCAATTCATAATAATGATAATACATTTAATTTAGAGGCGACTTTCAAGTCACCGAAAGTCACCTTTCAAAGTATGAGTATAAAATCTTAGAAGAAATGGATTTCTTTTAATCTTAATAGAAGATATTATTCTTATGCATTGCACGGTCTTGCTGTGTGTGCAATACAATGTAAAGTTGTGTTTGTTGCTAAAGAGGCTAATGTAGTTAATAATATCAATGAATAGCCAATGACTCACAAAGTCCAACGGAAACGCTGTGAGTGCTACAAGCGAGAGTCACAAGAGCAACTTGTGCGGGTGGTGTACGAGGCATCTCCAACACACCATAAGGACAAACAACAGAGTGCAGCCCAACACAACCACTTTTTTAAATATCTAAAGCTTGTTCTTCATCTCCTGTCCCCTGATTCAGCTCCTGGAGAAGAAGGAGGGACTTTTCCGGAAGCACATGATGGGCAAGCGAGTGGATTTCGCGGCGCGGTCGGTCATCTGTCCCGACATGTACATCGGGACCAACGAGATCGGACTACCGATGGTACGTTGCTCTCGGACCTCCGTCCCCGTCACATTCACCACCAGTACCAGACTGATTAACCCATGAATCAGGATGGATTGTGTGGGTCTCTTCTGCATCTTCTGACACCCATTTATCAGGACAAAAGCTAAGGACCAGACACGCGATGCATTAACTCACAAGGCTTATTGCATCCCTGAATACTTCAGTTCATGCTACAGAGCAGCATTTCGTTAACTGGGTCGATATCCAGGGTCTGACAATGCTCAGAACCGCTGCAGTAAAGGGGACACCACTTCCTGTGTGCTCAGTTCCCCGGCTCCCACCACCAGGGGGCAGTATAGCACCTCAAATCCCAAATGCACTTGAATGACAGTTCAAAAACACAAAGCCAAGTCGGCTACTTTGAAAATGTTTGAAAAAAATTGCTATATAAATAAATAAACAAAGGAAAAAGAAGATGCCAAGTCATCAAAAAATGCACTGCTGAATAATCGAGAAGTCACACCGGGTTTGTTTACCTCGTATCCGGCTGAACAAACAAAACACTGTGCCCGTTCCCCCTGCTCGACCAATCAGATTCGGCTCGGTTAACCTTCCCCCCTCCGCTGACCTCTGTGCTCCCCAGGTGTTCGCCACGAAGCTCACCTACCCTCAGCCCGTCACGCCCTGGAACGTGAAGGAGCTGCGGCAGGCGGTGCTCAACGGGCCAGACGTGCACCCCGGCGCCCTGGCCGTCATCAACGAGGACGGCAGCAAGACCATCCTGTCCCCCTCGGACGCCACGCAGCGCGAGGCCGTGGCCAAGCAGCTGCTGACTCCCTGCCCCGGCCGCCAGAAGATGGCCATGAAGATCGTACGACGGACACACACACACACACACACACACACACACACACACACACACACACACACACACACACACACACACACACACACACACACACACACACACACACACACACACACACAGTTTGTTGGTCGTCTTGACGAGGCGCGATGGTAACCCTCGTGTCGTGTCTCTCGCTGCAGGTGAACCGCCACATAAAGAACGGGGACGTCATGCTGCTGAACCGCCAGCCCACGCTGCACAGGCCCTCCATCCAGTCGCACCGTGCCCGCATCCTGCCCGGGGAGAAGGCGAGTCGACCGCGCCCCGCTTTGATCGTTAATGGAGTGTATCCATATAGGGCGTGAGTGATGATCATGACGACATGCTAACATCAACCTGTGGTGTCGTGATGCTGCAGGTGCTCAGGCTCCACTACGCCAACTGCAAAGCCTACAACGCCGATTTCGACGGCGACGAGATGAACGCCCACTTCCCCCAGAGTGAGCTGGCCCGCGCAGAGGCCTACACACTGATCAGCACAGACCAGCAGTACCTGGTGCCCAAGGTGACAAACACAGACAGACAGACAGACAGACAGACAGACAGACAGAGGGGTAGAAACAAAAGGGTCTCAAGAGTTAATCATAGCAATACATGGTGATTGACGGAGCGCCAAACAATAATATATACTAATAACTATAAAACAACAAATCAATCAACCAATATTCACAATATGCAAACGGGTATTTTACCTATAAAACTATCACTCAGGTGTGCGTGTATGTGCTGTCCATTGTATCATGTAAAAAAAAAAAATTCTATAAAGTTGTTGAGCATCAGTGACCTGTCAGAGTCCAAGAAGAAAAGCATGTCCCTCCCCCCTTTTGATATTTATATTCTGACATCCCGATACGTCAAGCTGGTGTCCGGGCGATCCCAGCACGTGCCTCCGGCCGTGCTCACACCCGCGTGCTTTCTCTCCCCAGGACGGTAAGCCCTTGGCGGGGCTGATCCAGGACCACATAGTCTCCGGCACCAGGATGACGCTGCGCGGCTGCTTCTTCACCCGGGACCACTACACGGCCCTGGTGTACCGGGGGCTGACGGACCGCTGGGGCCGCGTCCGGCTGCTGCCGCCCACCGTCCTCAAGCCCCAGCAGCTGTGGACCGGGAAGCAGGTACACGGGCGCCCGGGTCCACACAGCGGCACGCTCTGGGCCAACCGGAGGGCCCGGTAGGGGGGGTGTGTTTACCGTGTAAACACACCCCCTCCTGGCCTCTGGTGTTCCTTACCAGGCATGCTCTCACGTCCTCGCCAGTTTCTGTATTCATGATCATAAGTTGGTGGTATGTGTTCAAAAGACACAGAACTCCTCCCCTTGTGTAAGTGAACTATTGTTGGGAAATGTCAGGTCTATTGCAGCCTCCTGACTTTGGTACAATTGGAGGAACATAACTAAACTGACAACAAGTGGTTCTCTTTTAGCCTCGGAACCAAAAGGCCTGGTTGTGGTGGTCCCATCACAACCAAACAGGAATATGTTGAGCATAAACGTGTGTTTATGTGTGTGTTTAACGGTAGCAATGAAACCCTGTTGTGCATGTGCTGTAGGTGGTGTCGACCCTGCTGCTGAACATCATACCAGAGAAAGCCCTGCCGCTTAACCTGAACGGCACGGCCAAGATCCCCAGCAAGTCCTGGATCCAAGTCCCGCCCCGAGTGGTACCAGGATACGACCCCGACAGCATGTGTGACTCAACGGTACACAGCGTCTTTATTAGTGTCCTTATCCGTGCCTCCAGAGAGGAGGTTATTACTTTTCTTAGTTTGGTTGTTCTTAATTCTGTTCTTAAGTCTTAAGGGTCCCGAGAAGATTAAATACCCATGTAGAGATTCATATGTGGTCAGTCATTTAAAGAGATACTTGCTGGCTGGCCTCACCGGTTCTCTAGTAAGGGGAACTTATGTACTAAATCAATCTTTTTAGATTCAACATTATCAGTCATGGAATTACCGCTAGATTTGTTGGCAAGTTGTGTACGCAACAAATCACCAACTTGGACGTGACAGAAGGTGAGACGGATGCTACGGCTCGAGGGAACGGCTTCCCAGTCCGGCCTCAACCAATTATAAAATAATGAATCATTCTTTTATGCTTCAAGATCATCTCTCTTTACGACACTTTTCCCTCGGTCATTAGTGTACCGGGGTAACCGGTCTTTAGCGCTTCAATGCTGTTCAATGAATTGTGCTTTGTAGTGGACACAGTTGTGTAGCCCTGTGTACCTGTGTTGTGTAGCCCTGTGTTGTGTAACCTGGGTCGTGTAGCCTGTGTTGTGGGTAGCTCTGTGTTGTGTCAACCTTGACTTCTGCCTAGTCCGTACGATCCCGGTTTCAAGTCGACACAAATTCTCCAACATCTGCTATTGCTCGTCTTAAAGTGTAATCCTGACAACATCCCCCCCCCCCTCCTTCCTGCCTCCTGTCCCGCCCCCCAGGTGGTGATCCGCCAGGGCGAGTTGCTGAGGGGCGTGCTGGACAAGGCCCACTACGGCTCGTCCATCTACGGCCTGGTGCACTGCTGCCACGAGCTGTACGGCGGCGAGACGGGCGGCCGCCTGCTCACCTGCCTGGCCCGCCTCTTCACCGCATACCTGCAGCTGTACAAGGGCTTCACTCTGAGTACGCTGCCCCCCCTCCCTCCACCTCCACACACACAGCGTCACATGTCACGGTGCACGTGCACTTTTAACGGCGCCACGAGATGCGTCTGTTTCAAGGCGGGTGAAAGTGTGGTTGCCACAAGACTTGGTCCTGTATTCAGGGTGAAGTCAATTGGTAGTGAATCTCACAAACCCCCGTGGTATCCGCTGTAGCTTTTGTGTTGGTGACATTTTGCTTGAGGTTTGATGAGCAGCTTAGTGCCTGGGTGGAGCTCGGATTTGAACTGGACTTTCACCGGGTGACGCGTCTGAGTCTTTATCCAGCATGTCTCCAGTCTCATTTCTGTTTGATTTGGTGGCAAATGGATCAGTCGATAGAACTGTGTCTTGTGTCTTAAGGTGTGGAGGACATTTTGGTGAAGCCAGGGGCCAACCGACAGCGGAAAAAGCTCATCAAAGAGTCTCAAAAGATCGGCACCAGGGTGAGTTCGGACCACGGCTGCACAAAGGGAAAAAAACACTTTTTCCCTTTGTGCACAAAGGCCGGTTGTATTCTCTGAGTACGTTGGTAAGCACCAGTCTGAAAGGCGCTGCACACAAAGGTCAAATATGGTAACATTGGTGCCACCCATTCAAATGATCGGCTTTGTTTGCTTTATTACTTTCTAAGTATAATGGGAGAATTTTACTTTTAAGACGAGAGATGATGACCGGTGCTTTCCATTCACTTTGAGTGGCCATCAGGATTGATTGTGTTGGATTATTGACTCGATGAGGATATTTCACAAACAGAGTCTCCACACACCACAGTCACCTTTGTCTTGAACTGCATGCCTCGTGACAAACGCATTTGACAAAGTATAACTTGTGTATCTATTTTGCACCAACATTAACCTACAATACAGCCTGTGTCTTGAAATGCATCAAAGTGTACAAACGAAGCCAATGTAACTCTTCAGTAATATGTCTGTTGTACCTTCTGGACCGGGCAGGCCCTGCAGATGGCCTTCAACCTGCCCGACAACGTGGACCCTGCGGAGGCCAGGGGCCGGTGGCAGGACGCTCACCTCAACCCCGACCAGAGGGACTTCAACCTGGCCGACATGAAGTTCAAGGAAGTGGCCAACCAAGTGAACAATGGCATCAACAAGGTGGAGCCCTGGTTCACTACTGTTCACTTACCCTACAATACTGTTCATAAACACTACAATACTGTTCATTAACACTACAATACTGTTCACTTACCCTACAATACTGTTCATTAACGCTACAATACTGTTCATTAACGCTACAATACTGTTCATTAACGCTACAATACTGTTCACTAACACTACAATACTGTTCATTAACGCTACAATACTGTTCATTAACGCTACAATACTGTTCACTAACACTACAATACTGTTCATTAACGCTACAATACTGTTCACTAACACTACAATACTGTTCAGAAACGCTACAATACTGTTCATTAACGCTACAATACTGTTCATTAACGCTACAATACTGTTCATTAACGCTACAATACTGTTCAGTTACGCTACAATACTGTTCATTAACGCTACAATACTGTTCCTTAACGCTACAATACTGTTCATCAACGCTACAATACTGTTCATTAACGCTACAATACTGTTCATTAACGCTACAATACTGTTCATTAACGCTACAATACTGTTCATTAACGCTACAATACTGTTCCTTAACGCTACAATACTGTTCATTAACACTACAATACTGTTCATTAACGTTACAATACAGTTCAGTCTGTTGGTAGTCCTTAGTGTTCAGCCCCTGACCCCTGCCTGTCTGTCCGTCCGTGTCCAGGTCTGTATGCCCGCTGGGCTCCACAGGTCCTTTCCCGACAACAACCTCCAGCTGATGGTCCAGTCTGGAGCCAAGGGCTCCTCGGTCAACACCATGCAGGTACCCTCTCTCCCCTGCACCGATGAGGCTGTCCGCTCGTGATGAGCTAGGAGGGAGGGGGAGGGGGGGGGGGGGGGGGCTATGGTTTTCAGCCAGACAACCTTTTACATTGTTTATGTGGAAGCTCGGGACGGGAAGTAACTGAGTCACCACACGCTAGGACTGGAATATATCACCCTTGGTTGTTTTGATTTGGGATTTCACCCTGCTATCCACAGGAGAGGCCCAGCGCTTCAGACAAACGACACACCGCCTATACAGATAGATGCTCTTCACACTGATATGCAGTGAAAAATGTATGACGATGTCAAAAATATGGGCTGCTGTTTTCCTAACATAAGTCTGCAATGAAGAGATCTAAAGCAGCGAGTCCAGGCTAATCCACTCGCTGTAGGCCATTTAAAAGTGGCTGTAGGTAAAATGCCTATACGATGGAAAAGCTATCATTGAGTGTAATTTGGTCTAAAGGGTTAGGGTTACGACTTTGAGCCGACTAGAACAAACAAAAGAATTAGACGGTTTATGGGGCACCCTAGCTGATGGCATTTAGAGTGATCTGGATTTTTGAACTTGAAGCATAGGTGGGGGATCAATCTCTCCGTTACACCAATGGTAGCTATGCTGGCCTCCAACGCTCGACTACAGAGGAACACATTTGGAACACATGTCAAGCCATTCACCACCTCATTGTCATCATAGTGCACTCCTGTAATTAATAAGGGGTGTGTGTGTGTGTGTGTGTGTGTGTGTGTGTGTGTGTGTGTGTGTGTGTGTGTGTGTGTGTGTGTGTGTGTGTGTGTGTGTGTGTGTGTGTGTGTGTGTGTGTGTGTGTGTGTGTGTGTGTGTGTGCGTGCGTGCGTGCGTTTCAGATTTCATGCCTCCTGGGCCAGATTGAGTTGGAGGGGCGTCGGCCTCCCCTGATGCCTTCTGGGAAGTCGTTGCCGTGCTATCAGCCATACGAGCCGTCGCCGGCCGCCGGGGGATTCATCTCCGGAAGGTTCCTCACTGGCATCAGACCGCAGGTACAGCAGAGGGATGGTGGTTAGGAACGTGTGCGTGTGTGAGGGAGGGTGTTGGCTGCTCTCTGTGCGCGCGTGACTCTGAAAAGGTGACGCGCTGGATTTCTTTCTTGATTCATGTTCACGCGTACTTTTCCCTCATTCATGTGTTGAGCGCCACCTCAAGCAGCCTTGGAGTAGCGATGCTGGGAGCAGGGAAAGCAGTTTATAGCGCCTTACTTTATTGATTAAAATATTGATATTTGGGGCTCCCCGGTGGTCGACCGGCTAGAGCGCGGACCACTAAGGCTCATTCCTTTAGTTCCTAACCCTGGTCTTCTGCTGCTGGTCCCCCCCTCTCTTCCATACCTTCCTGTCTAACTCTGCTACGGAAAAACACGATAGCAAATGCCACAACACAAAAGTCACATCACAAATACAAAAGTCACCATACAATCCCAAAAGCCTCAAAACAATCGCAAAAGCCTCAAAACTACTGCATAAGACGCTACACAACAAAAGTAAGTCAATGGATATTGACACTGAAAGGGAGTGAGTATTAAAGATGCCTCAGTATTATTATATAATCATACAGTACAGAATGTGGATATCCTAAAACTATTTAAAAAAAATAGGTAATCTTTGAAATGTTACCAACACTTGTGCCAGGCTAATCGGCAATGTACATTAACTTAATGTTGCACTATGCAAAGGGTTTGTTCCTTTTCCTTCTCTACATCCATTTCCTCTGTCTGCATTTTGGCTGCATCGGCTGATGCGCATCATTCACATGTATTTTAAATGTTGAATCAGTCAATGTGGACAACGTGAACAATGAAAGGCATTTCCTTAAGGCTTTGCAAATTCCCAAACAAAAGCGCATTAATGGAAAAACACAAAGGCAAACGCCACAATGCAAATGCAAATTCATATCACAAATGCAAATGCAAAGTCATATCACAAATGCAAATGTTTTATATGCTGGCTATATATACGCTGATACGCATCATTAACATGTTTTAAATGTATAATCAGTCAACGTGGACGATGCGTTTCAGCTCATAGAACAAATGCAGATCCATTCAATGTAGCAGAATTGGGAATATTTGCAGATATTTATAGAGAAAGCCTTGAACATTAGCGTGAGTGGAAAGTCAAATTGTACATAGTACTTTTGTGGTTTTGAAACGCTGCAAAAGCTTTTCTGTTTGTATTCCCATAGACCAGGATGTCCTGCTCTAGCACACAGTTGCACACAATAGCACAACTATAACTGACATCGTGTAACCTACCAGACCGCTTTGAAATAAGGAAAATTAATAGAACATGAATAGAGCCACTCCCGTCACACAAAGGGCTGTCAAACAGATGATTAAAAAAAGGATCGCCCAGCTTTAACACGCACAGGGTTCAAGGCACGCCGACAACGGTTAAACATGACGAGACTAGAAGGCGATTTACTGACAGTGAATCACTTGTCCAGCGAGATGCAGGCTGGTTATTGCCGCCTTAACCGAGATATATTAAACATGCTATGTCCGTGTTAGTGCTGCCCACCTTTTGAGAGTCAGGGCAATGTAAAGACGGATGATGTTCAATGCAGGATAAACATTAATTGTCTTATTGACTGAACATAATAATGGCACAATTTATTTTTTACCCCAATCTTTGGATTCACTTCAAAACTGGCTGATCGACTCACGCAATCAGCCAGTTTAAATTTGATCGGCCGACCGTGTCTCCAGGGTGTATATGGGTTGAGTTGATCGGTCAACATCACTAGTTCATGCTGTTGGTGTTCAGTGATCGTTTGGTTTTCCTTTCCTCGGTCCGTAGGAGTTCTTCTTTCACTGCATGGCTGGCAGAGAGGGGCTAGTTGACACCGCAGTCAAAACCTCCAGATCAGGATATCTGCAACGGTACACACACACACACACACACACACACACACACACACACACACACACACACACACACACACACACACACACACACACACACACACACACACACACACACACACACACACACACACACACACACTGTCTCGCTGTCTGTCTGTCTGTGTGTGTGTGTGTTCTCTGCCCCTTTTGAACTCTGCATAGCCTTTACCTCAGTCTCACCTGCTGTCCCTGTTTGTGTGTTCCCCCCCCCCCCCCCCCCCCCCCCCGTTGGGCTCCAGGTGCATCATCAAGCACCTGGAGGGGTTGGTGGTGCAGTACGACCTCACGGTGAGGGACAGCGACGGCTCCGTGGTGCAGTTCCTCTACGGGGAGGACGGCCTGGACGTCCCTAAGATCCAGTTCCTCCAGTCCTCCCAGTTCCCCTTCATAGAGGAGAACTACCAGGTGGGGGCCCGCCGGGCTCGGTCCGGGATTGTAGCTTTAAATAAATATTTTGGAAAGGTTTCAGAACATTTGATGTAAGGTGGTTTGACGCTCATGAGCCTTAAGGTATAAACGTTAGAATTCTCTAGAAACATGTTTGTATTATTTAATCTAAAGGGCATTATTCTAATTTTTTTCGGCAGATGCAGGTTATCATAACTATCATAACTGGCTTTTATGGATGTTGATAACCAGTGTGGACTGGGAACTGTTGCCTTGTCCAATTCGGTGTTCGGTTGGTTGAAATCTGCAACCTCACAGCTAAAGGGCCCTTAATCCTAAACGCTGCAGCTTTAAGGCCTCCTTTGTAAAATAACTCATCCCAGCCTTCTGCTTCCAACCTAACAGGTGATCAAGAAGTCCCAGGACCTGGACCAGTTGTTGTCCCGGTTCGACCCCACGGCCGCCCGCCAACACTTCTCCGCCGTGAAGCGCTGGAAGGCCAAGCGCCTGGACTCCTCTCCACGTAACGGTGCGTTCCTCCGCAGCTTGTTGAGCACCAGGGTACCCGCGGCTGCCTCCCTCTGTTGTATTTTCTCCACCTGCAGCCGGAGCTACGCGCTAACTCTAGCTGCTAGCACTGGTGCTAACAAGCTAAGGTTTCAGGAGCACTGTCACACCCAAATTGTACCGGGGGCGAAAATTGTACCGCCTACGTAATCCGTGTTCGAATATTCCAAACCTGCCTGGCAACGGACGATCGCGTCGAACGTTGCCTGGCAACGGACGATCGCGTCGAACGTTGCCTGGCAACGGACGATCGCGTCGAACGTTGCCTGGCAACGGACGATCGCGTCGAACGTTGCCTGGCAACGGACGATCGCGTCGAACGTTGCCTGGCAACGGACGATCGCGTCGAACGTTGCCTGGCAACGGACGATCGCGTCGAACGTTGCCTGGCAACGGACGATCGCGTCGAACGTTGCCTGGCAACGGACGATCGCGTCGAACGTTGCCTGGCAACGGACGATCGCGTCGAACGTTGCCTGGCAACGGACGATCGCGTCGAACGTTGCCTGGCAACGGACGATCGCGTCCATCGTTGCCTGGCAACGGACGATCGCGTCCATCGTTGCCTGGCAACGGACGATCGCGTCCAACGTTGCCTGGCACCGGACGATCGCGTCCAACGTTGCCTGGCACCGGACGAACAGATAACACTTATTTTACAAATGACATTTGTTAGCGTTGCTAACTTTATATTTGTATTGTATTTAATTGTGTAATCGCATTTAGCTAGTAAACTGAGTGGATTAACACAAGCTAGCTAGACTATGATACACTTTAAACACTCAGTTAACTAGCTAAATTCAATACAATACAAATATAAAGTAAAAACAAGTGTTATCTGTATTATGTTATTTCGTCTTTGGCAACATGAGCGCAAATTTTTTTTGAAACCTGCCTGGCAACGGACAATCGCGTCGGACGATGCCGTAATGTTTCGAACGCGGATTACGTAGGCGGTACAATTTTGGCCCCGGTACAATTTTGGTGTGACAGCACCAATCCACATTTAGTGACACACAGGTGGACCGTGAAAAGGAATTTGAGAAATGAACCATTGCTGAGGAGGAGGAAATAGAGAAGTGGACAGACGGGTAGGAGTGGTGCACTGTGCAATGCAGATTTTTTGTGCAATAACATAATCCTCCGCTTAATCTAACCGCTAATTTCTGCGAATGTCATTTGTCATTTATCATTTATTTATTTATCCACTGTATGACAACACAATGCCATATACAGCCATATATGTATCTATATTTATCTTCTATACAGTTCTCTGCATTTATTTTATTTTACTTGAATCATTTTTTACTTCTATTCTTATCTCTACTTTCTATATTAGCTAAGAGTTCATTGTTTACTGTTGTTTACTTTTTATAGTTAGCTAAGAGTTTATTGTTTTTATCTTATATTTTGTTGTGTTTCTGTAAGCTACTTGTGTTGTGTTTCTGTAAGTTACTGGAAATTCAATTTCCTTGGGGGAGTCATCCCAAAAGGATCAATAAAGCCAAGTCTAAGTCTAAGTGTAGACGTCAGAGGAATCGAGGAGGGGTAAATGTTGGATCCTGGGGCGATAGGTCTGAATAGTTAATTATCAGCAGCCGTTTTGTTAGCTTTTCGCAGTGGTGTTTGATGCCCGCCATCAACAGGATGTCTAGTTTTGAAGTAGTTGCATTGGAAAAGACATTCAACCCTTCCAATGTACCTTTCCTTTGATGCATTGCTGTTCTTTTCTTGTACATCCGAATAAATTGCCTAATTTGAGAGATAGGATTGCAGCACATTCCACTCACACGCGTTGATGCATATTGCTCCTCGCACACAGTCATTTTTAATAGTACATGATCAGACCTCTCTCACTGCGCAGCCTAGCTGCGTCTGGGAGGACAGCGTCCCAAACGGCTGCCACAGTGTCCCGCTGTGGTCCATGGATCCCAAGGCGCCGCTATGAAGCCGCAGGGGATGGAGATGAACTCCTTTTGTACAAAATAATAGTTAATCTTATCTTCCATCCCCGTTGCTCCTTGAGTTTGATGATGTGGTTGGTTCTGTCTGTGCAGGAGGGTTCCTCCTGTTCTCCCAGAAGAAGCTGGCAAAGCAGAGGCAGTCGGAGGGTGGCCAGGGAAGCCAGATCTGCGGCCGAGAAGCTGCCACCATACAGGTACATACGCTGCAATCAGGGTGGGAAATCAGCACCTGCCAAATGCGGGTCGATTGTGCAGATTGACCGATACACCCTGCTGCAAAAGCGCTTAGAAATTGAGCATACAACATTCACAAGCCATCAATCAGTCTGGGCTGTTGCAACACTAAACAACTCCAACAAGGGAAGAGAAAGTAATTCAGGAGCCGGGCTGGTCTGCAGGACACCTGCTCTACCTGCTCTAGCCAGGGTTCGTCAGAGGTGCTGCTAAGACTCTGGTATGCATGTTTCATCCGAAGATCTTCTTATGAAAGCAGGAAGACAATGGCATGTGTCATTCAGATTAGGGTTGCCGCGGTGTGGACATTTTCACACTGAGTAATACGCTCGTGTCAACACCGGTATAAACGGTATTAACTTTGAAACTATAGGTCAACCGCCATCTTCTCCGTCAACTCTCCTCTCACACAATCGGTGACAGCGGCTGGCAGCGCGCCAATTCTCGGCGTCTTATAACGTTCTATATATAATAGTATAATCTAATTTTATGTATCATAATATCACGGCCAAAAGCTCTGTGCGCCTCCCGATGGCCTTATTGCGGGGAGCTCACGTATGGATTGGGCTTCGCGGGGTTTGTTTACAGGCGTTGCTATGGTTACCGGTCTTGTAATGAAGCACGTCAATTCTCGGCGCGACAATTCTCCCGCACAGAGCAGAACTGCGGCCTATTCTACACATTTTAATTTTCTTAATTCTAATTATATTATTCATTTTTACTGAATTTGTTTTTTATTACAAAAAAAAAAACTTGGTTTACTCGGTGTGCAACACCGAGTAAACGGTGTTGGCCTCAACACCGGTAACACCGGTAATACCGTATACCGCGGCAACCCTAATTCAGATATCTTGTTATTAGGGCTGTCAAGCGATTAAAAGTCCCCAACCAATTTTTTTTCTTTCTTTTGGGGAACGCGCTGTCCTCTCAGAATTAATTTGTCATAACACATCTGAATTATTTAGATTTTTATTTAGATTTTTTTGTTGTAAAAAACTGCTTATAAGCAGTTAAATACCAGAAAAGGAGAAGGGCTTTTATTGTGAAAACTGCAGGTGCATGCTTGATCGTCATGAGGAACGTGATGAGGAACATCTGTTTGTTTAGCAAGTGTCATTCAACTTTCTCCTTGCTGAAAGATTGAGCAGATGAATTAAATGATTTTATTCACATTCATTTGGAGTGACTTTTAATCATAAATGCTTAATAAGAGTTACAGCAATATATTTTTTATAATCCAATCTAATGGTTAAGACATGACAGATGTCCTCTGCCCTCAAAGGCATTCAGAGATCCTTATGTGGGCCCCAATGTAAAATAATTGCCCACCCCTGGTATAGAGGCTCTGTCTGTGGCAGTGTCTCTGGCTGATCCTGCCCAGGTCACCTCAATCCCCCAGGCCCGAGTAGCACAGCACATCGTATCACCTTTCTAAGAAGCAAGAGTCTCTTTTCCCACGCTTATGTCATTCATACAGCATATAAGGCAAGATATTGATCACATCTCTTCTAAGGTTTAGTGAAATTGTCCCACAAGACCTACACTTTAGCTATGTGGAGATGACACATTGGAATGTTCGGATTCATTTAAAGCTAGTTTTCCCGGCTAATCAGGTTTATTTATATTTCAATGATTTAAATCAGAAGTGATACATTAAATAAGAACTCTTTGCAGTTTTACATCCTTATTATGGCTCCCCATGGTCAGAGCCATGGTGTAGAGATAGACCAGTGCATCTGGGTAGGGGGGTTCCCGGCACACTAGGGGGAACGTACCATTAAGAGTGGGTGTGCTCGGTGAATCATTTGTATATGTTACGTGACATTGTCGTTATTTTCCCATTTAAATTCTGAAGAGGTTCAATTGATTAGAGCAGGGCTATTCAATTGGCGGCCCCGGCGAACGGAGGAATATTTACTGGCCCTTTCAGTTTTTTTTTAACTCTCTTAAAACGCTCTTTTTTTAACGCTCTTCTTCGTGAGCTTTTGCATTGCTCCTCTCAACTGCTTGGCGCGCTCTGCTTCGAAGTTCGCGCCTAATGTTGTTTTGATGATCGTTCTGCCTGGTTGAATCAACACAATGTCGCTTTCTACTCGGAAAAAGCGAAAAGTATACTCAGAAAACCGACAATTCAATAGCGAATGGACACAGAAGTATTTGTTTGGATTTGCCACTGGGAAGCCTGTGTGTTTACTCTGCAGTGAGTGTATATTGGTGTGTAAAGAACTGAGAAGGCATTTTAAGATAAACCATTCTAACTTCGACACCACTTTCCCACTGGGCTCTGATGCTCGCCACCAGAAGATTTTGGGGCTAACTTGATGCTATGAACAGAGACGCCGAACCCTAACCCTTGTTGAGAACAAGAGAGAGCAACATCAGCATCACTATGAGTCGCCTGGACATTAGGCAAAAAGAAAAGGCTGTTTACAGATGCTGAGACCGTCAAAGAGTGTATGCTTGCATCGATCGAGGAGGTGGTTACAGATGAGAAAACCCGAAACGGCGTGATTGATTCAATCAAGAAAATTCCCATCTCTGACACGTCAACATCAAGGAGAGTAGAGACCCTTGCATCAGATGTTTTTGAGACTCTTTTGGACAAACTCAAAAAAGCGGAGGTGATGTCGCTAGCTGTTGATGAATCAACCGACAGCAGCGATGTAGCACAGCTGTGCCTCTATGTTAGATTTCTTTGATGGCGAGTGCTTTTGTGAGGGTCTACTTGGATTAATTCCACTGGATGGACACATGACAGGTGAGATACTTTTCGAAAAAGTAATTTCATTCTTCAGAGAGAACCAGTTGGGGTTGGAGCTTATCAATATGCTGGTTACGGACGGTGCGCCAGCGATGTCGGGCAGGACACGGGGACTGTCCGCTAGGTTGGCAGATGTGGCGCCACAGCAGAGATCGCTGCATTGTCTTATCCACCAAAGCCTCCTGTGTGCAAAACTAAATGGTGAGTTAAAAGAGACCATGGACTGTCATGGCAATTATTAACTTCATTCGTTCTACGTCTAGCTTACAGCACCGCCTTTCCGCCAGGGAATGCGTTGAAATGATTTTGCAAACTTAAGGAAGAGGTCCTGATGTTTCCCCATAATTCAGAGCAGAAAAAAGCTCACACTTTTCTGTGTCTAACCCTGCGTTCACACCAAAAGATGCATTTGCTGCCCGAACGCGTTGACGCCTGAGTTTTGCGGCGCGTCAAATCAAGTTTTGCGGCGCGTCAAAGGTTTGCGGCGCGTCAAAAGTTGAAATATTTCAACTCGAGCAGCATTTGACGCGCCGCAAAATACGTGAACGCGCCCTTCGCCCGTGCCCGGCAGCGGGCACGGGCATGCCGCGCCGCAAATCAGATTTTGACGCGCCGCAAATCAAGTTTTGCTGCCCGTTTTCTCGGCAGCAAATGCTGCGGCAGCAAAGCAGCAACGCGTCTCTACATTCACTTTGAATGGGATCACGACGCGCGTCAACTTTTTGCATCTTTTGGTGTGAACGCAGGGTAATGGAAAATGCAGAGTTTCACGCAGCCGTTTGATTTTTGAGAGACGTCTTTCACCACCTGAACCTACTCAATACGGAGCTGCAGAGCAGAGATCAAACAGTCGCGCAACTTGTGGAGGGACTCAAGGCTTTTCAAAAAAGGCTGGCACTTTTTTCTGCTGATCTATGTTCTGGAAAAATGCTTATTTTCCCAGCATTGCGCATTGCAGGTCTACAAACCACTGAGGCAATGACAGGATTGATAAATGTATTGAAAACCAACTTTGCAACGAGGTTTGAAAATTTCAGTATCCCCAATGAAGTGATGAGATTTGTGAACGACCCCTTCTGTGTGGACGTTGTGGGGGAGTTTGCAGTGAAAGCAAAGGAGCTGGTTGGGTAATTAAACGAGGCGTGTTAAATGGAAGTCATTGACATTCAGTCATCAGCTGACCTGCGACAGTCATTACAGCTGGCAGGTTCAGAAAAGTTCTGGACTCGTGAAGTCAGCCACCAGAAATTCCCTAATTCAAGGCTTCTTGCACTTTTTGTCCTCACTTTGTTTGGATCAACTTGCAAGTGCGAATCCACATTCTCACACATGAATGCCATTAAAATTAGTAATCGCGCATCCCTCACTGCCGAGCACCTGCACCACTGTATGCGTATTGCCATAACGTCATATACTCCCGATTTCACTGCTCTTGCTAAATCAAACAAATGCCATTTCTCTCATTAGATGGCACATTTGATCAAGAGGGTCACTGCATGCCAGTTAACACTAACTGTCAGCCTATGTTTATTAAATAAGTATTGTTTTTGAAAAGACTGTTGCACTTAAAGTAATTTATTACTATGTATTTTTATAAGCTGTGGCACTCTTGAGTAAACCTAGGCCTACCTGTATTTTGATAAGCTGTTATTGCTACCTGTATTTTGATAAGCTGTTGCACTCTTGAGTTAACCTATAACTATGTAATTTGATAAGCTGTTGCAGAGTTAACCTATTGTCTTTTCCTGAACTGATAAGATTGTTAAACACTATCAGGCAGCAGGGCTCCAGAGTGCGCCTAATTTGGGCGCACATGCGCCTAGAATTCGGGGTAGTGCGACCAAATATTTTATTTGGGCGCACCGGTGCGACTGAAAATGTATCGGGTATAATTATTATTATTTTTTTTTCACAAGCCATCAATCAAACCCTAACCCTATTCATAATATTGTAATAACCACGGAAGAGGCAGTGAATGAAGTATTGATTTATTAGACACCTAATAAACCGTTGGAACACGCAAGACCGGTAACAATAGAAACGCCGGTAAACAAACCCGCGAAGCCCAATCCAGGGGCCTGTACTACGAAGCTCGATTAGAGGGTTAGCGAGGTATGTTGAGCTGAAAGCCTGGGTTAGCTGTACCATGAAAGTCGATCTCTTTAAGCGTCGCTGTATCACCATGGTGATTTACGCTCGCAACCAAACCTGGTCGGGAGCAACTTTTCAGCGAGTCTACCCGGAGATCGGCTACTTATATCGGCGTGCGCAGCTTCCTAGCCCCTCCTCCGATAATGGCGTCACCATTTGTGTGTGTTCCCATGGACCTCGGCGCACTTATCGTACAGGCGTCTCTCTGGAGACAGAGGGTTTTTCGGGACAGAGCCGATCCCTTGGCATTGTCTGATGATATTCTTTATGAGAGATACAGATTCGGCATTTATTTAAGGTATTTATTTAATGGTCAAGATATTATTGATCAATGGCGTAAATATATGTGTTAAATGACCACCGATGCAATATAACATTTGACATATTTATTCCAAATAACTTTGTTGTTGCAAATGAATGTACTGCAATGGGTGGAATTGGACAAAGGATCCTGCGACAAAGCAGGGAAAAGGAGGTGCGATGGAATTGTTTAGTATGCCACCAAATGAAAAATGTCGTGGCACCAGTTGAACATGTTTGTCTTGAGCCCCGGTCTAGTTGAAGTTTTCATCCCCCAGGCACAATGGCTGGTTTCCCGCCCTGTGCATAACGCACAAACGCCATGCAATATTTAAGCACCAAGACCGAGAATGTCAGAGTGCTGTCACGCAGGTCAGGCAGAGTCTCTAACCCCCCCCCCCCCCCCCCCCCATAGCTGATGGAGCGCTGGCGATCCCTGGAGGCGGGCAACCAGCTGAAGTACAGCCGCAAGTCGTCCCGCTGCCCAGAGCCCAGCCTGGGGACCTTCCGGCCCGACCTCTGCTTCGGGGCCGTGTCGGAGAGCTTCCACGAGGTCACGGAGAAGTACATCCAGGCCACGCCCCGCCGCTGCGGCCTGGACTCCGACAGGTGGGCTTCTGTTTCAAGCCGTGGTCGTTAGCGAAAGCCATGCGGTCTGTGGCCGCGTAGACAAATTCTGTCAGCCAAACAATCTTAAGGATTTGCATTATCCAAATCTAACTGGTTATAAAGGCTGCTGTAGCCCATGGTTGAGAACTGAGAAGAGAGAGGCAATGTTTTGAAAATAACCACGGGCAACCCAACACCCTCCCTCCCTCCCTTAACACGTTTCTCTGCCATTGAGAAGTGATGTGTTCATTTTTAATGTGGTTGCTTGCTACTTGGCTAGAGTGAATTAAGCTAGAACGCAGCATGAAGTCGAATACCAGCTGGTACATTTACAATAGGCCTAAAGTACTGTAGGGCGAATGCACAATATCCTGGGTCAAAATGATGTAAATTAAGTGTGTAGGAGTGCAAAGATAGGCTGGACGATTAATCAAATTCAAATCGAAATCGCAAAGTAATAGAACGTGGTATGCAAATCGCAAAGGCTGGGATTAAAGATACATTTAATTTACAATTTAATAGTTACAGTAAATAAAGAAGTTTATAATATAAATTAATCTCAACACATCGGCCTGGCCAAAAGGAAAGAGCAGTTTTTATGTTGACTGCTTCCAATGTTGTGTTGGCCATACTAAAGAATGATTTATTTATTTTTTTGTGAATAATACACAACATAAGGAACTTAATAAAATTATAAAAATCGCACATTAAATCGCAATCGCAATATTGGTCAAAATAATCTCAATTTGATTATTTCCCCAAATCGTTTAGCCCTAAGAGGATTTAGTAGAGGTAGGTGTTTTTAGTAGTGTTTGTTTAGTGCATGTGCTATCTGCATGTTATTGTTACATGCAGATACAAAAATGATGACATGAAGGCAGGCAGATGTAAGAAGATGATGACGATAATGTAAGGTTAATTTTTACATTTCAAAAGGTTAAATCCAAAGACTGCGACAGATAAACACACAAAGGCAGACCAAAGACAAACGGGAACACCATTTTTGACCTTCATCGACGATCAGAGTGGTGATTCTTCCGTGTCTCCCTTCTGCGTGCACGCCCAGCCTCCGCCACTTCCTGAACTACAAGTGGCAGCGGTCCCTGTGCGACCCGGGCGAGGCGGTGGGGCTGGTGGCCGCCCAGTCCATCGGCGAGCCCTCCACCCAGATGACGCTCAACACCTTCCACTTCGCCGGCAGAGGAGAGATGAACGTCACACTGGGTATACCCAGGTACGCAATCCCCCACGCACACAGAGGCAGACACACGCACACGCGCGCGCACGCAAACACACACGCACACGCGTGCACACACACACACACGCACACGCACACAGGCGCACGCACACACACACAGGCACACGCACACACACACAGGCACACACAGGCACACACACACACACGTCACACACACACACAGGCGCACACACACTGACACACAAAGGCACACACACACACACACACACACACACACACACACACACACACACACACAGGCGTACACACACACACACACAGGCGCACACACACACACACACACAGGCGCACACACACTTTTGTTCAGAAGTTTATGATCTCCTACTTAACATGACACGATAATATGTCACTTTGAGTTGTATTCCTTTTCAGGAATAAAAGTGAGAAAACAAACTTGAATCATTTTGTCGCTCTACCATGTTGCCCCGACCTCCCACATCCATCCCTACTTCCCCCCCCAGGCTCAGAGAGATCCTGCTGGTGGCCACGTCCCGGATCAAGACGCCCATGATGAGCGTTCCTGTGCTGGGCCACATGTCGGCTCAGAGCCAGGCCAACAGCCTCCGCAAGAAGCTCACCAGGGTGTGTCTGGCCGAGGTGAGCTTCTCCCGTCGTCAGCTCTATGGAGGGGGAAACCAGCTTCCTGGTTCCACTCTCGTCTTCATAGTTTGGACTAAGTGTTTGAGATGAAGGGTCGTTTGGCAAAGTAACTATTTAACCGGCACTAACCTTACTTCATTTTTTTTAAAAAGAATACGCGTGTTCCTACAAGAGCAATGAATGAATGCCGTTATAATGCCTTGTCATGTCCGGAATCGATAAGTGGATAACCTGTTGTTTAACCTGGTTCTTACCCAGCAGCCACCTCTACACCATCACCATCTACACTACTCATTTTCTTACAATGTCACTCCCTTTCTGGTCTGGATGATCAAACCAGTGTCTCCCCTGGCTTCAACAACAACACATCCGTTCCCATTATAATTTGGCTTCATAACTTTATAACTTTATTTTATTAATTAACGAGGGTGTACATGCCACAGTGTAATCAATAGGAATATGGCACTTTGGACTTTTGAAGTCAATATTCGTTGTTCATGGTTTATGGACTCACAAGTTTATTGATCACAAAGACCAAATTGCCATAAGCTGTAGCCTCGGAAGTCTTTTGGATAAATGCTATGTGTTATAATTGATATTTAAATAAAATTCACTTGAATTGTGTGTGGGGGTGCCTGGATATATGTCCCATTTATAATTTGTATTGATAAGCAGGCCGGATAACCCAAACGCTGAGCACTGCTTGTGTTCTGTTTATCGCAGGTCTTGCAGCGAGTGGAGGTCACAGAGAAACTGAGGATCAAGAGCCCCACTGAGAAGGTGCAGGTGTTCAATGTTGAGTTTCACTTCCTGCCGGCAGAACGCTACCAAGAGGATAAGATTCTGACGCCTCATCAGATACTGCGCTTCATGGAAACCAGGTTAGACGTCTGCAGATGTGCGGATGCTGGTTTTGGATTCCGTTGTGTAAAGCTGTATTCACTACTAGGGAACCCCACGTTCAAAGTACCTCCAGAACACAGTAGTGCTGTATTGACATAAATAACAGCACAGCCCTGTGATTTTCAATAGTTGTCCTTGTATCAGAAATGGAAGCGGTACATTTTGAAAATCTCAATCTTTTGTAAGACGAGTTTAGTCGATAAGGTTAACAATGTTTTGGTTTTATATTCAACCTTGTTGGGGTTCACATTAATCTCATAGTCCAGTGAGTCTCATTGTCCATTAAGAGTACAGAAAGACGAGTCGGGAGCGCTTGTTTTGTCGGTGTAATTGAACCACGTCCACCCTTCTTTGCATCAGGTTTTTCTCCCTCATGCTGGAAGCCATCAAGAAGCGCTCGCTGAAGTTGGCCTCCATCGCCGTGGAGACCAGGAAGGCCACGTCGAAGGACCAGGACGGAGCCGCCGGAGTGGTGGGGCTTCACCCCATGTGTTCATCCAATAGCAGCCTTTTAAATGACCCTGAGATATCAGTGGCTATCAGTGTCGGAGGCTAGCACGAGGTCGAAGGCTAGCCCGGCGTCGGAGGCTAGCCCGGCGTCGGAGGCTAGTACGATATTGGAGAAGAGCGAAACATGGGGATCTGGCTGATTGGAGCGCTGTTCGTTTGTTCAGGCGGGAGGCGAGGGCGGAGACGGAGACGGAGAGGGGGAGGAGCCGGAGGCGCCCATCGTAGACGACCGGGAGAACGAAGGGGACACCGACGCCACGGACGTAAAGCGGCAGGAGAAGCAGAAAGAAGAGGTGCAACACGCACGCACGCACATACGTACAAACATGTACACACACGCACGTACATACACGCACATACACAATTACACACCCACGCATGTAATTATGAATACACACTGAAAGTCTTGTCATCCCCCAGGTTGACTATGACAGTGAGGAAGACGAGGGGGATCCAGAGGACAAGCCAGAAGGGGAGGTGGAAAAGGAGGATGGTGATGATGATGATGATGATGATGATGATGAGGAGGAAGACGGCGGTGCAGAAGAGGCACAGGAAGGAAGTGGCCTCGAACCGACGCCCAAAAAGAAGAGGGGACGCAGCACCATGGACCCCACGCGGGTGACCTCGGTGCTGGCCTCCCAACAAGCCATCGAGAGCTACTCCTACGACGCGAAGCACAGCCTCTGGTGTCTGGTACGCGCCGCGTAGCACATCTCAACACTCCATGGGGCGATGGTCCGTCTTCAGAGGACTCTAGAGGGATGGAGTCTCGTAAAACCCTTAATCCACACAAATATACCACGTCTCGCATGAGAAACACTGTGGCAGTATCTAACACAACCGTGTTCACTCCATAATGGTCTCATCATTTCATTATGAACTGACCGATAAGAGATGACTTCGGACATAATGATGCTCCCACAGTGACGGCGGTTATGCTGTGTCACGTTCTGATGTAGATGCCAGATACATAGTAGATACAGCTTTTTTGTAGCCTGGCACCGCCCACATACCTACTTCCGCTCAATTTTCATTTCACTTCAGTACTTGGTCTGGGTCTGCTTCATATGCATGGGTTCCTTGGAAGCCAGATTTTTGGCGGTCCAATCAGCGAACAGAAGGAGTGGCTGAGAACGATGACGTTAAAGTCAGCTCTCGTTGAGGGACATCTTCACGCACGGTGTTTGGTTTGTTTACAGCCTACGCGCAATGTAATTCCCGGCCAAACGTTAGCGATTGGTGTGGCAGATCCAGAGTGGCTCTTGGCAGATCCAATAGTTTTAAACTTCAACAGACACCCGCCTTCAAGTGAGTTAACGTTTGTCAATTAAGTAGGTCCAGACTCTCTGTACAAATGTAATGAAGTACGAGAGTCTGGTAGGACCAGGCTAGCTTTTTTGCCCACTGCTGCCTAAGGTTCTGAAACAAAGGCTTAGGGTTAGCACTCGCGTCTGTTAGTCTGAACAACTTGCATACAGTGAATGTATTGCTGATACAGCTGGGGTAGGGGTAGAACAGGCAGTGCAAGCTCGATTTTAAAGAAGGCAAGCGAAAATTCCACCCCTCCCTTCAGGCCCCCCTTCAAAGCCAATCCCCTTCAAGCGTTACTAGCTCGCTAGCCTAAGCATCAGACCTTCCCAGCCTTCTGACATGAACAGCCTCCCCTCGCGGTGACCCATGCGTCGACGTCTCATTGCTCCCTCCCCCCGTCTCGCAGGTGACCATCGCCCTCCCGCTGACCAACGTGCACTTTGACCTGACGTCGCTGCTGTCCACGCTGGCCCACAGTGCCGTCATCATGCAGACGCCCGGCATCACGCGCTGCCTGCTGAACGAGGCCACGGGCCGCACGGGGCAGAAGGAGAGCCTGCTGAACACGGAGGGCATCAACATGCACGAGCTCTTCAAGTACAGCGACGTACGTGGTACTCTGGGTCGGCTCTCTGGGCCTCACCGCCGGGCGTCAGGACCAGAACCCCGGAGAGGGGGTCAGCTTTAGGACATGAGGGCGCTTAGGTCTCCACTGTCGTGGCTACTACGAGACATTGCATCTAGGACAGATGAGACTGCAAAAAGACACACAATAGTTGTAGACAGTTTACCTATTTTGATGTCTGTATACACTAGTCTCCTCTTTAGTAAAGTCAGCCCAGAATACAGGTTCACAGAGATATTTAAACAATTTGTCAATGATCAAATCAGGCCGTGTTTACCTAAAGGACAGAGTTGCCTGTGTTCTCATCAAACAGCAACGCATTATGGGAACCAAGCTCCCCTTTGGCCGGCGGTTAGGGTTAGGTACAAAGGTAACGGTAGATAACACTGACAACAGTTGGGGTGGCTGGAAAATACAAGGAATAGTTAATGAAGCTTAGATCATTAAAAGTAAACAACGCATGAATTTATTCATCACAATACATTTGTTTTTTTGATGGGTTCCTTTTTGTCAGCCCTGTATAAATTTATTTTTTTCTCTTGAAGAGCTTCAATTTTAGAAGACTGAATTCAAGAAAAGCTTGCAACTTAAAGGACAAATCCGGTGTAAAATGGATCTGGGACATGTTTAGTATGATAACGAATTGGGATGTTCGTTTGGGAGCAAATGGCGCATGTATACACATTCTTAAGTTGGCTGTTTTTAGCCGTTTCTACCAAAACGCTATCACCTTGGAACGATGGGGGCATGTGTTATGGTAAAAACTAAATCGTTATTTTAAACCACTTAAAAGGCTAGAAGTAGCCCGACACTTCTTGGGTAGTTCAGTAGTTCACCCGTCGACGCCATCTTGTTTTCAAGACTCCATAAGTAGATTGGCGAACACAGAGCTTGCGTGTTGTTGACGGATGGCACAATCTCTGTCTTCGTCAATCTACTTATCGAGTCTTAAGAACAAGATGGTGTCGACGGGTGAACTAGTGATGGTATTGTGTGTTTAAAATGTCCTTTTTAATATACAATCTTTACACTTACAAAGTTATCAATGCCTTTTTTTATATGTTAAGACCCTTATTATACCACCAAAGAAGTCTCCGGTTACTTCTAGCCTTTGGAGTGGTTTAAAATAACGATTTAGTTTTTGCCGTAACACATGCCCCCATCGTTCCAACTTTATAGTGTTTTGGTAGAATCGGCTAAAATTAGCCAATTTAAGAATGCGTATACATGCGCCTTTTTGCTCCCGAACAAACATCAACTCAACAACAACTCGTTATCATACTAAACATATCCCAGATCCATTTTACACCGGATTTGTCCTTTTAATATTGTGAGGGACCACAACAATGCAGACACGGCGATTTTGGGTCCTTAACTCGGACAAAATCGGACTCCTAAATCACTTCTTTATCTTCTGCCATCCAGATCCTTGACCTCAACCGCCTGTACTCCAACGAGGTGCACGCCATGGCCAACACCTACGGAATAGAAGTGGCTCTGAGGGTCATCGAGAAGGAGATCAGGGACGTCTTTGCCGTCTACGGTAAATGATCTCACACACTGAAACGGGCACGCGTGTGGACGCGTACAGCAGTGGAGCGTGAATCCCTGAGATGCCTCCATGTGTTTCTCTGCTACACCATATCACCTCCCTTGTTACACTTGTTCAGAGTTCAACTAGACTCTGTATTGCCACCCCGTCCCACTCCTCAAACTTATTGTATGTTGTACGTCGTGGCACTTGATGTACACACTTACGTTATGTCGTATTTAGTTATACTACTTTAGTTGTGTAGCATCTTATCCTAGCTATCTTTGCTGTGTACGGGGAATGGGTTTACCTAGTGACTGTTAGTGCTTGGTACTTGGTTCTATATACATCCTTTGTGTACCTACAGAGATATATTGATGTTTCACCTTCATTGCCAAATGTACTTATTGTAAGTCGCTTTGGATGAAAGCGTCTGTTAAATGCCCTAAATGTCAACGCCTTGTGTTCTCCAGGCATCGAGGTGGACCCCAGGCACCTGTCGCTGGTGGCCGACTACATGTGCTTTGAGGGCGTCTACAAACCCTTCAACCGCTTCGCCATCCGCTCCAACTCGTCCCCGCTACAGCAGATGACCTTCGAGACCAGCTACAAGTTCCTCAAAGACGCCACTCTGATGGGTGAGTGGAGCCTCAGGCATTATTAGACAGGTTGATTCATGACGACGTGATGTGAGGAAATTGGGGATGGTTGAAGGAAAATGTGGGCAAATCGGTACTTTTCCTGTGTGAGCTCTGCAGCTATATATAGTCTCTAATTGGGACCAACTTGAGCATACTTGTTCCACGTTGGAATAGTTGAAGTCAGCGTTTCTTCCCCATTGACGTCCATTAAGGAAAATAGCTCGGTGAGCACCTGCCAAAAGTGGTCATTTAGAGATTGACCCTGTGACGTCATTTGAGTTATCAACACTGAATTTTCCACGTTAGCTAAGGGGGATGTCCTTGATGGATCAGCCAAGGTTTAGATCCCTGTGCTACTCTAAAGCGTACTGGTTATTGGTTAAATAATTGCGTCTCATTTCCATAATTGTAGTTACGCAAGAAAACCCAACTTTTAAAAACGTGTATAATAACAAAAGATCCCTTTTAACCAGAAATATTTTGTTATTTGCATTTAAAGGTAATTTTACAAGTGTTTTTTTTTTTTTTAATTCAAAACTTTTAACGGTACAGAAAAACGTTTCAGTCAGACCTCATTGGTCCTCGTCAGATACTGAGTTTCACAAAGTTTCCTACAATGGTCGGGGGCCTGTGGTCACAGCAGCCCCATAGATGTTGTCAACATCCTTTCTTCCGGTTAACATATGTGTGTATTGAATTAGATTCTCAGGGACCATTCTGAGAGTGGCAGGTGTATTTTTTTTTGGTGTAGGGCATCATGCAACATTTTGTTGTATATATTGATCTGTATGCGTCACTAAATGTTAACAGTAGGTTGATGTACGTGCACATTGTGCTGATGAGGCTGCGTCACCTTTGTTCTCTCGAATGCCCAAGACAGATGTGTCCTTAGAGAGACAATAAAGGCTTATCTTATCACTCCCACTGACCCACCGTTTCTCTCCCTCTGGACAAGGCGCTCACGACGAGCTGCAGTCGCCCTCCGCTTGTCTGATCACTGGCAAGGTGGTGAGGGGAGGAACGGGGCTGTTTGAGCTGAAGCAGCCCCTGCAGTGAGAGGCCGCGGCCCCACAGAACCCCCCCTGCAGCACAGCTCCTCAAACGCCCCTGCCCGCCTGCGTTTGACCAAAGTGAAAGAACTCTGAAACGATGAACTTGCACAGTTATGTAAATGCAGAAGTGTGTATGTCCTGTTTGCTAAAACTGTGTGTGCTTAACTTTTCCTTTGTGTATATCTAAGTAGTTGTGTTGATTTGATTGATTTACGATTGACTTAGCGACACAGCTGATGGGATGTTGTCCGGGAAATTTTGCACCACAAGGTTTTAACTTCACAAATATGTGCATGTGAACATATTTCAACCGTCAAAATAAACATTTTTATTGAAACGTATCTTGTTTGTTTATTTTGTTTACGCCCTTATCTCTGTGACCTGCGGCCCAAACGGTCTTGGCTCTGGGAGAAATGCTGTCCTGGCAGAATGTTTTATTGTGATCATGCAAAGACCTTCCCAATGATCAATGCAAATAGAAAGAGAGATGGGCCGTACCATTAAGGCACAGTCCTTATCGCAGCGACCTGGCTTCCATTCATGTCGGCGGTTCTATGCTGCATGTCCTCCCCTCTATCTCCCATACATTCCTGTCCATCTCACTCATAAAGCATGCAAATGAAAATAATTCTTAAAAAAAAATAGAAATGAAGAGGGCTTTTATTGTGGCAGCAGAGTAACGGAAGCGGGGCGGTAACGTCTGGTACGCGGCCAATCGGCGGCCGCATACCAAACGGAGCAGTAGAGGATCGCTCAAAGGATCATCAGATGTGGTGGGTCGTCGAGGAGACCTGCAACGTTAAGATCACACTGGTAAGGATCATTCTGTCATCTTCTACAGGCTGTTGTATCTTCGTATTCATGACGGGTGTTGGGTTATTAATACGTTAAAAGCGGGATGCATGAATTCTTGACGGGTTTTGGGGTTATTAACACGTTTTTATCAGGCTGCAGGTGAAACCCCGCTAATAACTACTCTTTAACGCGGAGTGCGGTTGGTCTAACGGCAACGACTTTAAAGGTTAATACAGAGCATGTAAGAAACCTTTATAGAACTGGTTATATATCTATATAGATATAACTGGTTTAAAACCTTATCCTTTATTTAAGGTGTGTATTTATATATAACTGGTTATAAACCTCATCCTTTCATATAAGGTATATATTTATATAAACTGATGTTATTTATGATTTAACAATAATATATATTGATATAATATATAATGATGAAATTACAGAGTTTTGAGGCTAATCTAATCCGAACTGAGGCAGCTACTGAAGGATAAAGCGACCATTGTCAACATATTCACACCACATGTTACAATCTAGCTCAAAATAACACAAAATAAATGGAATATTGACTCAACCAAGAGTGTGGAAGCATGGTAGGGACATAATTGTAAGTGTATATTCTAAGTGTTTCGATGACGATCCGTAAAAGATGAATGAATTTAATCCAGAAAGGGATCAGTAGGCCTACTGTGTTGTGTGGAATTGATCTCTAAAGTATCGATGCCCCATTGTTTTGTCGGAACGCAAATGAAAGGGAGGATATCTGGTCAACATACCAGGACTTAAAGTATTTCATCCTGAAGGCTCAATGAGACTGAGTTCCATGATGATCCGCATTAAGAGCCGTTCATTTCTAACCTCATGAAACGGTCTGAGATCCTCAGAGAACTGAGCGGTTAAATGTCTTCAAATGTCTTTACCAGATAGTTAACCTGTAGGGATCGGTCCTCCTGTCTTGTCCAGATAGTTAACCTCTAGAGATAGGTCCTCCTCTGAAGTTAACCTGCAGAGATGGGTCCTCCTGTACTTTCCAGATAGTTAACCTAGAGATAGGTCCTCCTCTCAAGTTAACCTGTAGAGATGGGTCCTCCTGTATTTATAGTGTCCGTTCTTCCTCTCAGGGCTTTGTTACGTAGGTTGACAGCTTTCTCAGTATGGTGTTATCTCTAATCTTGGCTGTAACAAGAACCCTTGTTTTGCGTTTAACACGATACCACTTGTTGTGATCCTCTTCTTCTTCTTCTTTTATCCTCTTCCTCTGTGATCCTCTTCTTCCTCTTCTGCGATCCTCTTCCTCCTCTGGGATCCTCTGCTTCCATGGCTCAGAGGGAGGGCTGCCTCGATGTTCTGCTGAAACTGGGTCGCGATGAGGTGGCCCAAGCGCCTGGGCTCCTACCGGTAAGACTACGGAAGCAGGACTCCAAGGCAGGGGTTGGTCTGGGACTGTGGGGAAACTTGACTCACAGACGTGAAGCTATGGTTGAGCGGTGTGGTTTACCGCACCGTTCTGTGTGGAGTATGAGTATGTGTGTGGTTTATGTATGCTTATATAATATATATATATATATATATTTATTTATTCATTAATATTTGCGTTTATGCACTTTAATATAATGTGAAGTACTATGCCACTCTGTAATTGATATTGTTTATACTGTCTGTTTTGTTTGCCCTGTTTGTTCTGTTTGTCTTTACTTTAGCATTTACTTTAGCTTCTATTTTAGTTTTCATTAGTGCTTTGTATCTTGATTGTGTTGCATACAATTCTGAGTTATCAACTGCTGCTGGGCTGCTGTAACAAAGAAATATACCGTCCGGGGGATGGATAAAGTTGTTATCTTATCTTGATAACGAGGCTCCGTGGCTCGTGAGGGCTGCGTGCCACGAGGAACTCAAACCTGCATGAGAAACATGATCTTTATCGCTGTGTGTCCGAGCCATCAGGGCTTCAGAAAGGCTGATGCTGGCAATGCTCTTAAAGCTCTTGATGCTCTGGACAATTGTCCACAGTTTCTGGTTGTTAATGCAAACTTAGAAGGAAGATTGATGATGAACAGAAGGTGCTACACCGTTGCAAACGAGAATGCAGTTTGGTGAGAGGATCTTTATTTATTTTTAATCAGCACTGTCCATTATTCCCTGTAAAAAGATGAGGAGCTTTCATGGTGGTTAGATCGTAGACATTGTTAAATAAATTAAATTTGCAAACAGGGCTTTAGAAGTTTTGGAATAGGATTAGATCAGGATTAGTTCAATTTAACATCAGAATAGGCGATATTTGATCTCACAATGTTTTGCCATTGTTCACCCGATTATCGTACATGACCAGGATACCACCTGCCGCTCTTTTCTCCCTGTTCTTCTTGGTGCTTTAAAACGTAAACCTAATATAATGTAAAACACAATAGATGAACAACTGTACTTCCAAGTTAATTTGGACTGACCCTATTAAAAGTTGTCTGTTGAGGGTTATAAAAGTTTAATTTAAATGTTAATTTAAACAACTTATAAAAATAATTTGCAATTTTATTGTATTATAAAAAGCAATCAAGTAATCGATTGATCAATAAACCATCGAAATAAGAAGTTATAGGTTGCAATCCTAGTGTATACAGTTAGACAAGATAATGCTAGAATCTCTCTGTCTATCTCTCTCTTTCTCTGTGTCGGTGTGTGTCGGTGTGTTGGGGCTTTTTTGTGTGCACCCATGTGTTTGGTGGCAGACAGAGACATATAAAGACATCTGATGCGCTGTCTCAGAGTGGTGTCAAGAGAGACGTGTGTGTGTGTGTGTGTGCGCTAGATTTGCTTTTCCTAAGGATTGTAGGGGTAATGGGATTAACATGTTGTGTAATTGGAATGGTTTGGACGAAATGTTTCATAAAACTGCTAGTTTCACAAATGAACGAAGTACTTAAGTTTGCTTAAAGTGTGTGTGTGTGTGTGTGTGTGTGTGTGTGTGTGTGTGTGTGTGTGTGTGTGTGTGTGTGTACGGATATTTTTTCCTGCTTGCTAGGCGGCTGTTGCTTCCTGTCGTGATCTTGGGTTTCGTGAGTCTGGCGATCGTCTCTCTTCCGTTATTTGACACGGAAAGCCCCAAGCCTCTTAAGTTGCACGTCGACCCTGCACACCAACAGGTAAACCCAAAGATAACAGTTTACAGGCTCAATTAACTCAGATTCACCTTGTTGTTCCTTGTCAAAAACAAACATAATAACAGAAGTTGAAAGTGGCCGTGTCAATTGATTGATTAAATGGAAAGGGGGAAACAACACATGGACCAAAAACATGGAGGACAAACACACAGGACTACAATATTGAGGAAAAAGGGGCATAAAATAAATAAAACAAGGGATAAGTTCCCAGACAATAATAAAAACATAACAACTGATGATTGTGTTCTGACTAGGGATGAGTCGGTGGCGACCGATTCGTTACAACGAACGAATCCCGAACGTGAACGACAAGAACTGGTTCCCCAAAACAAGAAGAACTGGTTCTTTGATTCTTTTTTTTTAACATAAACCAATAATATGGTCACGTAAATAAAATATACAAACGAACAGAGCTTCGTCTCCCCGGGACTTATATTGATTGAGTCTACAACGTTCTCAAAGATTCAGCCAATGAGAGGTAGCAATGGTGTTGCAATGGCACCTGGGTAAACAAATGACAAGGCGGTACCGTCGAATATGCGCGCTTTCTCTGTCTGACGTATCTTGGGTCATACCATTCGACATGGGGCCACTCATATATCCCCCTACATTTTTTCAAAAATAGGCTTGACCTCCATCTGTTTATTGGATTAACGCATTTCCCAATCCCAGGAGTCTTTGCTCCATTCTACGTCAATTCAAGAACAAACAAAGAAATTAAACTGCAGTTCGTATTTTTTATTATTATTTATAGACACCAAATGACGTAATCTGACGTAACAAACGAATCAAACGAACGAATCAAACAAACATCGTTATAGTGAACTGAACTGAAAGAACTAGTTCCCGGAAAATAATCATTTTGCCCATCCCTAGTTCTGACTGTTGTGTGTGGATAGACTTAAGTCCCAGGGAAGTCACCAGGCTTTATAAAAGGACAAACATAAATAAGACCACAACCCTGACACTGTATCAGCTTTCCTTTTGAAGACGTGAGGAATTTACACCATTCTGGGTCTCTGTCTTCCAAGCTGGTTTCAAAACAGTCCATATCTCAATATGGACCATATAAAATAGTCCGACCTCTATTCTAATGACGGGGCTCAAGAAGATTTCTACTGGTGGCGATAACACAAACACAAGTTTAAACCAGCTGAAAACTTTTTAATTTGGTGGCCCCCTAACGAAGAGTCTGACTCAGACCAAGGGTGGATCCAAAAGTGCTGTTGTAGTTCTGCTTCTTGAAGCATTTTTAACAAATTAGGCCGTTTTAGAAATGAAATGTCTTCGCCTTGACAGTACCATCTAAATGTTACGTGATGGTGCATTTGCCAGTTTAACGCTGTCTGGAAGGAACCCTGTTTTTATATTGATGCAACCTCGGAAAATATGACCTTGCATCCACATGATAAATGGTCTCATTCTGTGATGAAGTGTATATTACCTTATGGAATCTCACCTTGGCTTGGTAACATATCAGTTACGTTGAAATCACAAATAAATTGACATCAAAGTGATATTTGTTCATTAACAATAATGCATGTATTTTCATGTGGTAGCCTTTATGTCTAGGAAGATATCCCCTTGGGACAAATTAAATATAAAACTATGTAAGAAAAAGGCAAAAAAAAAGGTTTAGGGTTGTAGATTGTAAAACTGCATGGACCTTTCCTCGAAGTTGTGGGATGGTTTTGGTAGGATATATTCAGCACATGGTAACACACATTGCAGGAAGACAGCAATTTAAATTCCAGTTGGAAGGAGCTTCCCATACAGAGTGCATCATTGTTTTTTGTGCAATCTTTCACCTTAATCATTAATGTGTGCCTTTTTTAATAGGAATGTCATAATATAATAATAATAATAATACATTTTATTTGAGGGCGCCTTTCATAGCACTCAAGGACACCTTACAGGGCAGTGTTTAAAAAAAAAAAAAAAATCAACAATCATAAAAAGAACAAGATACATTGAAACAATTTACACAAGTGGGGTGAAATGGGTGGGAGACAATGAATTAGATTGAAAATGTCAGTTTAAAAAGATGTGTTTTTAGACGGGACTTAAAAGTGGAGAGAGTGTCAGAGTTACGGATGTCAGGTGGGAGGGTGTTCCAGAGGTGGGGGGCAGATCGGCTGAATGCCCTGGACCCCATGGTGACCAGGTGGGCGGGTGGTACAGTGAGTTGAATGGAAGAGGAGGACCACAGAGTGCGGGTGGGTGTGTTGGCGTGCAGGAGTTCACAAATGTATGGAGGGGCGAGGTTGTGGAGGGCCTTGAAGGTGAGGTGCAGAATCTTGAAATGGATGCGGGCTTTGACCGGGAGCCAGTGAAGCTGCTGAAGGACAGGAGTGATGTGATTAACGGAGGGGGTTCTGGTGATGATGCGAGCGGCAGCTTTCTGGACCAGTTGAAGCTAACGGATGGACTTGAGGGGGATACCGAAGAGGAGGGAGTTACAGTAATCGATGCGGGAAGTGACCAGGGTGTGAACAAGGATGGCTGTGCTATGGGGTGTGAGGGATGGGCGGAGGCGGTTGATGTTGCGTAGATGGTAATTGTCGTGGCAATTTCTCTATCAGGGTTTGCGTCTAAGACAGATGAGATATTTAGATGCAAAAAGCACACAATACTGTTGACAATAAGTGGTCATGTATATTTGTAATAAAATTACGAACAAAGATACATCACAACATGCATCAACAAACAATAAAACAAGCAAACATTACAATAATCTGAGGCCTCAGATGGGAGCTTCTCTTTGCGTGTTACTTCATACTCTAAAGGTACGCTCGGGAGAAGTCCACGGAGTGTTCGAATCCATGAGTTCTTATTAGAGATAGGCCGATATGCTTTTTTCAGGGCCGATACCGATACCGATTATTAGTAGTCAAGGGGGCCGATAACCGATATTTGGAGCCGATATTAATTTACAGAAAAAGGAAAAATATTGGGGTCAATTTTGAATAATACAAACTCCAACACTTAACTTCATTTAAATGCCTTTAAGCATATGTTTAATTAACACCACAGCTTATCACAACAGCAACATAACACAATTTAAACAAATAAATGGCTCCCTAAAATTTTCCTGAACTGAACTGAAATGTTAATTCTTTCTTTTAAGTTCAAACAAAAACAAAAAGTGCAGGGTGTTCTAATGAAGTTAACTGAACATTTAAATAAATAAATATTTCCCTGAAGTTTAAAGTAAATAAAACAGAACTCACAGAAATGTGAATCTAAAATCGATTAGTAGTCCCAATTGAGCAGCACCAGATTGTGGTGCAAAAAGCAGAGTTGTTCAGCATGCTCTCCAGTGAGACGGCTTCTTTTGCTCTCGTAAATTGCAGAGACTTCACTGAAGACGCGCTCACTTGGGACTGATGAGGGTGGTGCACAAAGAAACTTTCTTGCTTGTTTTGCAAGTAGCTTGAAGCGCCCTTCGTTCTGTCTCCACCACTGAAGTGGGTCCCCTTTACGCCTGTCGATCACTGGCTCCTTAAGGTACAGATGTAGCTCATCCACAACGCAGCTACTGGCCAGGAGATCACCAGTGTGAGGTGCCAGCAGAGAACTGAACATCTCATCAACACGGCTGTTGAAGGATGTGTGTTCTCTCCGTTGCCTTTTGTGGGTGTTTCCGTCATTCTCGTGGGTCCCATATGCAGCTGCCTGCTCCTCCATACTGGCTCCTTCTGTGGCTGCCTGCTCCTCCATACTGGCTCCTTCTGTGGCAGCATGCACCTCTCGAGTGGTCTGTTGTGTGGCAGCGTCCTCTTCCTCTTTCAACCATCCTTTGGCCTTGCTCAATGTCATGTCAGAGGAGAATGCATGACTCTTATAACGAGGATCTAAGAGACAGGGCAGCACCACAGTTTTTGTGTCTTCTACTTTTGAGAAACGTTTGTCGAGGCTCTCCCTCATGGCTTGCCTGAGGGTTCTGATGCCTTTTGTGGAGGGCCTCTCATCATCTTGAAGAAGCATCTTCAGCACAGTCAGGCATGGAATGATGCAGGATGCTGATGAGTTGCTCTGGCTCACCTGAAGTGTCACTTCCTCTATTGGGAGAAGAGATTCAATTAAATTGGACACAAGATCCCACTGGTGAGCAGTGGGACCTGTAAATCCTTCGTGTTCACCACAGTAGATGGTAAGCGCACGCTTTTGCTCCAGCATTCTTTGCAGCATGCGGAGCGTTGAGTTCCACCTAGTTGGAACAGCCTGGATTGTGTTGTGCTCTGGCAGGCCAAGTTCCCTCTGAATGTCTCACAAACGCTGTTTGGGCAGAATGGAGTGGTGGAAATGTGTGGGACACTTCTGAAGAATTGCAATGACATCTGTGACGGCTCTTTGACTTGCCAGACCTTCATTCACCACAAGTTGCAAGGTGTGCGCCGTACAGCTGAGTTCAGCGAGCCTCATTCCCTTCACAATATTTGCTCCGCTGTCTCGAAGCACTAGTACTACACGGTCTTTGCTTATCTTCCAGTCCTCAAGCATATTGAGGAATGTCTCTTTCAGGTATTCCCCAGTGTGGGACCCATGCATCGCTCTTGTATTTAAGATGACCTGCTTTCTTGTCCATTCAGCGTTGATGAAATGGCATGTCAGGCTCATGAGAGACTCTTGTCACACCAGACCAGCAGTCTGTGGTGAAGGCGAGAGAGTAGCCAGCATTCTCTGGTTAAATCAGGACTTTTATCTTGTCCACAATCTTGTGGTAAACTTCTTGCAGCTTCTCAGTTCGGTAATACTTCTCACTTTTCAGTGCATATCGTGGCTCTGCTGCAGCCATGAGGCGCTTAAAGCCAACATCAGACACCACCGTGAACGGCTGGTTGTCAGTGACTATCATTTCTATGACTAGTTTGTCCATTCGTTTCGACCTGTTTTCTGAGTTTGCCCACTTTCTTTGTTTCTGAAACATGTCCTCTATTGTTGGCTGAGATGAAGTTGCCTCATCCTGATGAGATTCAGATTCCCGTTTCTTCTGTGCTGTTTCATGCAACTCCGGGTGATGAATCCTAAGATGGGACCACAGGTTTGAGGTATTTTTGTTTTTCCCCGTTGTTGCTCCCATACTGACACCTTCATTGCATGCATTACAGACTGCCTTCCCTGGTGTTGGTTGAGTGTAATACTTCCAAACTGCACTTTTAGACTTAAGTCTATCCATCTACAATAAGGGTTTGAAAAAACGAGAGAAAGTTAAAAGTGGGGCCACATGCTGACATATGCTCAGCTCATCATGCTTAATTTACTACAGCATTTGGGAAGCCTGTAGTTTACTTTATTATGTAAATGTTATATTTTAGGCTGCTGCATTATTGACGATTAATGTAACTATAGCTGAAAAAATAGTACAATAGCAATAGGAGAGACTATTCATCCCTGAACACCATGCAGTTCATGTAGGCTTCATAATGCAGTTACATTATGTATTAAGTCTTGAACAGCAATATCCTGCTCCTCTCCACAAAATACTTTCAAAGACGGCTTCAGGACATATATTATATCTCACAATATGTCATTTTCTGCTGCTTGGGATCTCTCAATCAACACAGAAAAAGGTAAAGTAAAATAACTTGGTAGTTAAACAGCCATTATTGCCCGACAATTTTCTCACAGACAGTGCTTTGCACACACACACACACACACACACACACACACACACACACACACACACACACACACACACACACACACACACACACACACACACACACACACACACACACACACACACACACACACACTATTCTCTAGCCATCCCCTCATCGTGCTTCCCTGCAATAATACTAACTGAATTTTACACACACACACACACACACACACACACACACACACACACACACACACACACACACACACACACACACACACACACACACACACACACACACACACACACTATTCTCTAGCCATCCCCTCATCGTGCTTCCCTGCAATAATACTAACTGAATTTTACACACACACACACACACACACACACACACACACACACACACACACACACACACACACACACACACACACACACACACACACACACACACACACACACACACACACACACACACACACACATTCTTACTTTTATCACTGACTATTTCCCTATCAATATTATCAGCAACCTTGTTTCAAGTGATTAAACCGTTAAAAAACACTAAATAGCCTACAGCATCTTCACTTTAATAATCAGTGTTTATAATAGGAACAGACAGCTGCTGCTAACGTAGTGGGCCTCACAGTAACGTTAGTAGTAGTGAGTTGTAGTTTCGCTACAGTCTGCTGAGCGTCTAGAGCCAGAGAAGGAGAAAGCGGACCGCTGGGCTAACGTTACGCTAAAAGCTAATCAGCCTTCCCTTCACCTTAGGGCTCGAGGCGTCTCCATGGTTACGCAGTTGAATAGCGCATTACACAGTTGTAGAAGTATAACCAGCGCTTATCGTGCTTCCCTGCAATAAAACTGGACTGAATTGAGATGATTAGGTTTTTACTCTCTCACTCACACAAAGACTTGTACTATCACAGACTATTTCCTTCCATATCGATATTATTTGCACCTTTGTTTCGAGTGATTAACGGGCTTGCCTGGACGGACTGCAAGCGAGCAGAGCTGCCGCTTATGTTTATATAACGTTAATGGGCTCACAGTAATGTCACAACTAGTTGTGAGTTGTAGAGGACTGGGATGTTTATTACAATTTCGGGAGAGTCTGCTGCCTTAACTTACCTCGAAATCAAACCAGACGGACCCTTTTCTCCTCTCCGCCGTGTGTGTGTGAGCAATGTGCATGCACAGCTTTCACTGCTGATTGGCTGTTACCCGTCGTGGCTCTGCGTGTAACCAGAGTGTGTAACCAATCAGATGGTGCTGTGGGTGGGACAATGCTGGAGACAGCGTAGTGACAGCAGACAGAGAGGCGCGACTGCGTCAGAGCCAAAATAACCCAGTTTTAAATTGATCTCATATCGGGCGTCGGATAAAAAAAAAAGGCAGATGCCGATATGCGTCAAAATGCTGAATATCGGCGCCGATAATCGGCCCGGCCGATAATCGGTCGATCCCTAGTTCTTATTCACTTTGGTTGGGTTCTGGAGGGGGTGTGTCCCCCAATAAACCAAAAGCCTTTGTTTACCAGATGGTTATCTTTACAATTGAAGCTCCCCTGGATGCCATTTGGAGGGGTCGGCGGCCGTGCCATGTAACCCTTTTGCTTCGTTGACGCTAGCCAGGAACTCGAGGAACAGGCCCATACATCAAAGGATTGCATGGCAGATGATTTACAACACACGAAAACATAGGAAATATAGGCAATAAAAATGCATCATACGACCCTAGAAGGTTCACACTTTAGATGACCCATAAGGAGAGTAGAAGGCAGGCAATATATGCATCACACAAAATAGTAACAAAACTTAAGTTCATAGATAGACCAAAAACGTAACAACGTGTAGATTTTATGCTTGGAATGATAGTGTGCCGTCGAGGATGACACCCAGACTCTTAACCTGAGGGGAGGGGGAAACTGAGGTGTTATCGATAGTGATGGACAAGCTGTCAGGTTTTGTCTGGGTTGATTTGGTGCCGATGAGGAGAACTTCTGTTTTATTGATGTTGAGTTTGAGAAAGTTGCAGGTGAACCAGGTTTTTATTTCAGAGATGCACTCAGTAAGGGAAGTGAGCGGGAGAGTGGACGAGGGCTTGGTAGAGAGGTAGAGCTGGGTGTCATCAGCATAACAGTGGAAATTAATGTCAAATTTGCGGAAGATATTGCCGAGGGGAAGGAGGTAAATGATGAAGAGTAGGGGCCCCAGGACGGAACCCTGGGGAACACCTGAGGTGACGGGGGAGGTGATGAATTTAAAAGACTTTAGTTGGACAAATTGAGTACGGCCAGAAAGATAAGATGTGAACCAGTCAAACGGAGTCGGTGATGCCAATGGAGGATAGTCTGTTGAGGAGCGTGGTGTGACAGATGGTATCAAAGGCTGCACTCAGGTCCAGGAGGATGTTTCAGTGTTATAGCCTAGAAATCGAGACGCCCCTAGCGGCAGCAAATTTAATTTGCAGCCAGGGAGGTCTAGCCTTCTGTCGTCGTTTTTCGATGCTGGAAACCGAAAATGGGACAGGCCGATCAGATCGTGAGGGGCGGTATCGAGCCGAATGATGACAGAGCTGCGACGGTTCTGTGTTAAAGGTAAACAATAATGGCTGCTGCTGCTGGTGAACAGCTGTCGTTCGACTCGGCTTTGGCCGCCACTCTTCAAGACTTGAAGTTATCATTTTCTTTGAGAAATGAACAAAGAACTGCACTGAAGTCTTTCCTGGAAAAGAAAGATGTATTCGGAGTTTTGCCGACCGGATACGGTAAAAGTTTCGTTGTTGGTCTCCATTCTCTCAATCCACCATTCGCAACACTTCCCAATGGAAATTTCCGTCGCTCTGACTACGTCTCCATCTGCGTGACTCTGATTGGTTGTAGCGCTATCCTATTGCGTGCAGAGGGAACTTGAAAGACAACCGTTTATCCCGCCCACACTGCCACTGTACGAGACCAGACCCAATATCTTTCCGATATGGGTCTGGCTTGCCAGGCTATCAGTGCTATGGAGTGGGCGGAATCCGGACTGGAACTGTTCATAAAGGTAATTGCCAGATAGGTGAAAATGGAGTTGGGAGGCAACTGTCTTTTCCAGGATTTTGGAGATGAAGGGCAGATTGGATATAGGACTGAAGTTATTGAAGTTGGAGGGGTCTGCACCAGTTTTTTTCAGAATTGGGGTGATGGCAGCAGTTTTGAAGGATGTAGGGACAGTTCCAGTAGTAAGAGAGGAGTGGCTGATTGCACAAATGAGAGGAATTAAGGAGGGGAGGGAGGCCTTAACCAGATGTGTGGGTAGGGGGTCAAGTTGGCAGGTGGATGGCTTGGATTTCCGAATGAGTTCAGTGATTTCTGAGACATCAGGGAGCTGGAAGGAGGAGAATGAGTGTGTGGAAGGGTAAAAGTCAGCTGAGATATTGAGATGAGGGGTTGATCCCAGGTGCAGGTGAATGTTCTTGATTTTATCAATGAAAAAGGACATCATGGAGTTGCAGAAGGAGGTTGTGTACAAGTGAGGGGGGAGAGAATCCTGGGGTTGGGTAATTTTGTAGGGAAGTAGGGAAAACAGTGACTAAGAGTTTCCTTTGTTGGCAGTGATCATATTGGAGTAGTAGCAGGTTTTAGTTCTGGCAATGGAGTCCTTATAATGCAAGATGTGGTTCTTGTACATCTCTTTGTGAATACTGAGACAAGTTGCAACATTTTTAAAGCTGGCCAATAGCATTTCATGTAATTCACATACAATTTGCCTAAAAAAAGGCCTTGAGTCTGAAGTAATATCCGGGCTGTGACCGTAAATGAAGAAGTACAATTCTGACACTTCCTCTTACCGAGGTTGCGGATCTTTTGGTGGAAAGGTTGATAGAGCTGGGCTGTTGCAAGACAAGACTCATCTGAAAGGATTCTGTCCTCATTCACCACACTCTTTTGTTTTGCAAACAAAGTAGTAAAATCACAGCCGTGAGTTTCTCATTGAGATTTTAATGTCAATGAGACTTTTACCAGGTTAAAAAAACGCAGAGTTACATATTTTGAGTGATACCTGGGCCCTACCTGAGCACTGAGATTTGTGAGACTTGTGTATTCAAGCTCACATTTCACATTCTATCATGAGCCACGGGTGTCTGTCTGTCTGTCTGTCTGTCTGTCTGTCTGTCTGTCTGTCTGTCTGTCTGTCTGTCTGTCTGTCTGTCTGTCTGTCTGTCTGTCTGTCTGTCTGTCTGTCTGTCTGTCTGTCTGTCTGTCTGTCTGTCGAGCCTCAGAGACGATCGTGTAATGTAGCTCTGGGGGATGCTCCCGCAACGACACTACCACTCTACTGAGAAATGTAGCTAAACCCGTAGCGTCAAAGTTAGAGTAAAATTAATTAAAAATGTGTGCCAGACACACAGAGGAATTGAAATTGCGTTTATCTCCAATCCAAGGTGCAATAAGAACAAAAGGATAACATTTGGGTAAATAATAAATAAAATATTGACATAAATACATTCTAAATAGAGCAAAAAGTAAGACAAAACATAATATAATAAAATGCAATTAAAAAAGTTTCAATTTGACATGCTCACCACTGGTAATATAAGGAACGGAACATATTTCACGGGGCTATCCCGACCGATCTCAGACGCTTCCAGCAGTGTGCTCCTCTCAGGTGACGTTAGTGGTGCCTGAGGTGCTGCTGCTCTGGGGTTCGTGTCCAGATGTTAATGTCTATCATCCGCTCACAGTCTCGTGTCTTTATTTTTCCTCCAGCGGGTCCACGAGTACGTGCAGAGCGTACTGCAACGGGAATGTCGTCCCGGCAACGCCCGACGGAGCCTGCTTGACAGACTTCCTGCTTCTGGTCATGTGACCCAGCCTTTCCTGGGGAGTGATGCGGCGCTGCCCGATGACCTCTTCCTCTTCCCGCCCCCCTTTGGGTTCAGAGGTCTGCGGGACAAGCTGGAAGACACGCTTAGGCTGGTGGGGGCAATATATATCTACTGATTATATCTTTGAGGGACCCCAACATCTCTGGTGCTTGCAAAAGACATTCACCAAGGGGAATCACCCAATGTCCCTCAATGGAAGGGATATATCTTTGCTAAGTTGGGATCTCGTTGGCTAGATCATCAAAATATGATGTATTTCGTGAGGTCTGTGTAGACGACTGTATTTCAGTCAAAGGTTATGAAGGAATGAATAATAATGTGTTTTTGACGCTGACTGGTGGCCAATCAAGTCCCGCCTTCAACGTTGGACAATTTGGCAATCCATGTGTGTCAAATAATCACAGACCTTACATCCCTGTACATTATCACAACGCAGTTACATGTTAATATGACATTACCTCATTCTGTCGTTCAAACAAGTACCATCCCTATCAGCGGTCCACCAACACAGAGACACAGAGTATACAACATACACAAATGCCCCTTTTCCTACGACAGTGCCAGCTCAACTCGCCACAAATAAGCGTGGCACGACTTGGTTTGGTTCCAGGCTCGTCGTGTTTCCATCTAAAATAGTACCTCTTCAACGTCGGCGGGTCGACAGAGCACGCATGCACGAAACATGCAGTGACGTACTTATCTCCGCGAAACATAAACAGACAGCGCTACACACAGGAGCGCCACGGCCCACGGCGTGTTCTTGAACACTGATCCTGCCGTGCTCAATCAACTGAACGCTGATGCTAGTATTTAAAGATGGCGAAAATGGATCCCCCTCTGAAATCGCAACCCCTCTCCGAGTGAACGCGCTATAGCTTATTTCGTCTGTGCTTTATAGGGTCGCATCATGCATGCATGTATGACTTGGTACTAAACTATTACGTATTTTAGTGCTCCTCGTAGTTCATTATCGTGAATGTGACCTCTTAAGTCGTGGGTTGCCTCGCTTGCTGTGACAAGTTGCTCATCTTGTGATGATATGATATAAAATACTGCTATCAACTGTAAAGCCGCTCGGAAGTCGCGCTTGTCCAGTTTCGTCACTCAATGGCTAATCAGTGGCCAGCACCTTTTCACGTCACACAAAATGATCAGCTCGCTTTGAACCTCGATGGAGGTGAGACTGAAAAAGTACCAGGTACCTCATTTTGGCGATCGAAACGCAACAAAAAGGCGGTTCGAGGCAAGTTGAGCTGCTACTGTCAGGGGGAATGGGGCAAAAGATATCCAAAGTTAGAATGCAGAAGTGACTTAAGTAATTTCCATAAAGAACTCCAAAACCACAAAGCCACAGCTGCAGTCATGGGTCATTCTTTGGTCCTCCCTAGGGGGGGGTCTCAAGGGTTCATGAAACCGTCTCAATGCAGTCGGACGAGCGCTGATCCCCAACACACAGTGCTCCCTCTATCCTCCCCGCACAGACAGCCTGTTGTCCTCTGTCCTCTGCAGCTGCCCCGCACCGAGCCGCCCCGGCCGCAACAGGGCCCCGGGGCGTGCCGCCGCTGTGTGGTCATGGGAAATGGAGGCATTCTGAGAAACATGGAGCTGGGCCCGCTTATCGACCGCTTCGATACCGTAATCAGGTCGGCATGCTTTGGTTTTTGTCTGTCTCTACTGATGATGATGACGTTGTTGTGTTCGTGGTTCTGGGGCAGCGGCCCTCTCTCCCAATCGGTGTGTCAGTCTCTGAAGAATGTGGCTGGAATGTGGATTACGAAAGAACAATTGAACTGTGTGTTGATTTGACCTTATCCCTTGAAGCTGCCGTGGCTAAGGCTAAAGAATGTGAGAGACCTGTTTCAAAGAGCAGATTCCGACTGAACTTTCACTTTCAGAACAGCTGACTTCAATCTCGAAGAACAAGGTCACTCAACTTCTAATGGGTAGAACCTGAAAAACGCGCGTTTAAGCCATTAATGCCGTTTCAGTGCTTCTATTGGTTGAAACCTAGTGGGTTCATTTTCAGTACATCACCTTTAAAAGGCTGTCTCTGTGAGACTAGCTAAAGCCACTGTAACAAAACGTGTATTAACTATATTCAACTATTTGTGTTGGAAGAACAGAACCAGTGTTGGGGAGTAACGGAATACATGTATTATGTATAAGCGTCTTAGAGTACCATATTAAGCGCTATATAAATTTAATTTATTATTATTATTATTATGTACAGGCGTTACGTATTCAGAATACAAATTATAGCTAACTGTATTCCGTTACAGTTACAATTTAAATAGTTGGTATTTAGAATACAGTTACATTGCGATTTTATAGGCAACACCTATGCACTTAATTTAATAGCTAATATCTTTCTCATGAACATACCCTTATAGTCTTTGTTCCACTACAGCAAATTATACAAAATAGTTCACTTTCAGGGAGACTTGGGCCTAGGGTTGCTGAACGAACAACCTGCCCCCCCGCACACCCCACCCCACCCCCCACCCCTCGGTCTCATTCTCCCACTACAACTCCCACTCAATAACTATGGACTGGACTTGCATTGCTGCAATGCAAGTTCTCTTTCCTCTCACACATTGTAGCCAAACTGGACTGTTGACATTTCAACTGCACTAGCACTATTGCACTTTTGGGTTATTGTTATTATTTATTATGAATATATTTATATACCATAGCGTATAGGAGATCTATCTTTATACTGGGTAATGTATGCTAGCGTATAGGAGATCTATCTTTATACTGGGTAATGTATGCTATCAGGTACTTGTATGCCAGTGGTGGTGGTGATGCTCTAAACTTAATTTTGTTGTTAACTCTGTTGAAAAAGGACAATGAACAAATCTAAATCTAAATCTAAAAACACATTCTCCCTGATAGTGTTTGGTGATGGCCGAGCCGAATCAGTTGGACTCAGGTAGTCAAACACTAGACGATGACCAAAACATCATTATTACCAATAGCATATGACTTTATTGCATCAGCCAGATTTTGAAAATGCACAACCCAAATAAACGTCCCCTCCTTCCCTTATTCCTCCGCCAACACTTTGAAAAGTCTTTTGTTCACTCAGCTTTGACTAACAGCCAAGATATATTCAACCAAACCCAGCATAAGACGCGCTGATTGGTCTCAAATTAACCCAGACATAACAAAATTAATGAAGTGACCCATTTCTTTCTCTGTCACCATAACAGATTAAACAGTGGGCCTTTGGGCGAGTTCAGCGGCGACGTGGGGAATCGAACCAGCATCAGGGTGAGCTACCCAGAGGGCACGCCACGCCAGTGGGTGGACCATGACCCCCAGCCTCTGTTTGTGGCCGTGGTTTACAAGGCGGTGGACCTCAGCTGGCTGTCGGCCATGATCAACAAACACACCGTGGTATGTACGCGTGTGTGCACATCCGTCCACCTTTTAAACATGATGGATGGATGGATTTATTATTACCATTACATTTGAATCATCGTTCAATCACTTTCTAAACAAAAGGGAGTGCTGATTCTCTTATTTCAATGTCAACATAGCATTTGATATGACTGTAGCGAGCTTAGGGCTGCAGGATATATCGGCTATGTACGATATATCGATATAATTTCCAAGGGGATATAAGATTTGACAATATCGTTTATATCGATATGCGTTGAAATGGTCCGTTTCCCCCTCAAGCGTCTACAGCGCTTGCCTTGGAGACTGTGAGCGCGACCCCTCCCCCTCTCACTCTGTCTTTCCGAACGTGCCGTGTGCAAAGACGCCTCATTCCCGCCCCCGCCGCCCCCTCACAACACAACAAGCATGGATGATACCGTAAAGAAAACGAAACTGCGGCGGGAGACGAAATTGTTTCAAAGAGGAGAAACAACGGCTCCATAATGTGGAAATAGTTTGGGTTTAAAAACAACAGATGAGCAGCAGCTGCAGGTCATCTCTAGAGAGTGTAGCAAAATCGTTGCGACTAAAAGTGGAAGCACGACAAATCTTTTCCACCATTTACAGCAGCGGCACAAAGTGATGAGGAATGCGTAAAACTCTGTGGCTGTGCTGCTGCATCACCGGCCGCGACAGTTTCTTCTGCCCCCGAAACCAGGGCCGGCGCTCGGCAAATGTGCTGGGGGCGCCCTCTGGTGACGCTCTTAATTAATTAATTGTAATATACTAAACAAGCGAAATGAAACCAAACATGTTCCCAAATGGAACGGAGAAGGGAGGGGGCGGGGGATTAAAGTTACGGCGCACTGAAATCCTCACCATAGTACGCAGGACAATGCGACGAAGCCAATGCTCTTAATGGTAGCTAATGTGTGTAACCTACAGCTTTATATTGTTTTGCATAGGTGATTATTTAGTGAAGCTGAAAAACGTCCCTTTTTTTTTTAACATGTTCATTAAATTCTGTTGAAAATAACGATACAAAATCACATGTTGCAGTCATACTGACCTATGTTTTAATAAAGGTGCTTGCAACATCTCACATGTGGCTTTTGACTTACAAAGAAAACATCTAACCCACTCTATAGAAAATATCGAGATATATATCGTACATCGCCATTCAGCCAAAAAATATCGGGATATCATATTTTGCCCATATCGTGCAGCCCTAAGCGAGCTCTATGCAACAAACCACCTAGGGGGCTGCCAGTGGCTTTTGCTGGGCTCCCCAGACCAGGACCCAGGCTGGTGGCTTTGGAAACCAGTTGGTTGTAAGTTTTGCAAACAATTAGACATGATGATGGAGATCCATGCTGCCATGCAGGAGATACTGGCTGCATCCGGTTACTCATACTTGACTTGACTGCTATATAGTAGGCATTTTGTAGTACGTCACAAATATAGCGCGTCCGAAAGCTCAGTACGCATTGGGTAGTAGCCAAAAAGTTTCAGAATGCGTACTACCGCCACAGTATACAACGGTAGGTCGCTACGCTATCCCACAATTCAGCCGGAGTCTGGTAAGCGAAGAAGAAGAACGCCGCGGTGAAAAAAGAATTAGAAAATCTGTAAATTATCGCAGGTGACTTTAATTTTGCCGGCATATGATGTGCAGCGCACCGAGGGGAAACACGTCATCTCCAAACATCGGGTGGTGTTCGGAAGCGTTCTACTCATAGCTGTAGAACGTACTACATTAACGGTCAAGTAGTGCACACGGCACAGAAATAGTATATACTTATTAGTATTCGGATGCACCCAGAGAGTGAATGTTGTGATTCCTGGGTTAACGCTAGCAGGCATGCAGCCTCACCCAACCCACATAGTCCAATCAGTGCGCCTCATGGGGCAAGGTGCGGCTGCTTGAACCTGCCACCCGCCACACGCACTCCAAAAATACGATCCACATTTACAACCATCCAATTGTCACCCCATGCCCCAGGCTTACTAATAGCTAACTGACAGCTTCAGGCTGGTTGTGAACAGGGGACGGCTTCACAGGCTTTGGATACCAGTATGCAGTCCTGACACGCATCATTATTAAGTTTCTAGATGTAACTATAAACAGTGTTGGGGAGTAACGGAATTCATGTTACGTATTGAGAATACAAATTATAGCTAACTGTATTCCGTTAGTTACAATTTAAATAGTTGGTATTTAGAATAGAGTTACATTGTTGAAATCAATGGATTGCATGACGATACTTCTGTTTCAGTAGTTTATTCGTGCTTTCACACCAACAGCATTTAGTGCGCCCTAAACGAGTTTGGTCCCTTGGTTCGGTACGTTTGCGTTGGTGTGAATGCAACCACCTCACTTCGATGTGAACCAAATATGCCGACTGAGACCTCCCTGAACAGCTGGTCTCGGTTCGCTTCCAAACGAACCCTGATACGGTTCGCTTGAGATGTGAAAGTGAACGCACCTCGGTCCGATAGTTTTACAAAGCATATGCCTCTTTGGACGTAACAGGTACCCGGTCAGCCGCGCGCATTATGGGAATTATTGTTTGATTAGCGGTAATCCAAGACTAGCAGCAAATTGTCGGACCGTCTGGGAATTTGGACAGACACCCACATAAAACGTATTCTCTCTCTCTCTCTCTCTCTCTCTCTCTCTCTCTCTCTCTCTCTCTCTCTCTCTCTCTCTCTCTCTCTCTCTCTCTGCGATTTTATAGGCAACACCTATGCACCTAGCTCAGTGAAAAAAATGTTAGATGTAATAGCAAATATCTTTCTCATGAACATACCCTTATAGTCTTTGTTCCACTACAGAAAATTATATAAAATAGTTCACTTTCAGGGAGACTTGGGCCTAACACTGAAGAAGAACGCAACAAGAGACTTTAATGGAGCCAGTTTCCTGCCATAATTCAAACCTGAAAAAAAAAGTTTCAAAGGCTAGTAAGTCTGGGTTTGGAAACTCAACACCTTGTAAAAAAGGTTTTGCAACACTGAAAAAAGAGATTATAACCTGAAAAAAATTCAAACAATTTCACCAGCGCCTTTGCAGAGTTTCAAATCTTGCACTGTTCTAACAGTGTATTTAATTGTTTCCCGGTTTTGAAACCTTGAAAATGGGATTCTGCAAACAGGTGTTCATACATTGAGAAATACGTTTTGAAAGGTTGAATATTTAGTTTTAACAACTTGTAAAGGTGGACGTTTACGCCATTGCAACGTATTTTTTCAGAACTGACTTTTCAGCACTGACTTTTCAGAGATTTGACCACACAGGCGCAAGCTTTGAGTCACGTGAATATTGGCAGTGTTCTGTCGCGCACTCGTTTTGAAACTCCTGACAGTCAAATCGGAAGAAAAAAAAAACGTTCCTGGGGGCGGGACCATTTAGCTCTAAACCTATTGGTTGATCTCGGCTGACGTACATCCCAATCACATGCCGTTCACCGGGCTGTGCGTGATTGACAGTGCTCTGCCGATGAAAAGAATCTGATTGGAATGTACGTCAGTACATTCCAAGGGGTCAGACAACTATCATGCCGTCGCAGTCCACCGCCCAGACTCCCCCATCCGCCAACACCCGCATGGGTGTTGGCGCTACTCTATACACCCGTGAAACAACCTCTGACTCCAGAAATACAAAGTTTGAAGAGCGCTACGTCTTCTCAACATATATTGTCTTTACACGTTGTAAAAATCGAGCTAGTAAAAAGCTGTTTCTTCCCTTGTGCCGCACAGGGTCTTTGGGACAGGCTGTTCTTCTGGCAGAAGGTTCCGGATCGGATCCCGCTGGAGCCTCAGCGGTTCAGACTGCTGAACCTGCAGTTGATCCGAGAGACCGCCATGGGCCTGCTGCAGTACCCCCCTCCCCAGAGCCGCCTCTGGGGCTTGGACCCGGTAAGAGAGGACAGGCAGCTGGCAGAGCGGGGCCCTCACACGGCCAGGGCCTAGGGCTTCTGTCTCACTGAGACAATTATCTTGCGAGAGTAAAACGCAGAGTAAAACACTTGAAACACTGCCTCGGTAGCTTCGGTAGCCTTATAGCTTCGGTAGCCTTGCTAGCCTTTTGTAGCTTCGGTAGCCTCGGTAGGCCTTGTAGCTTCGGTCGCCTCGTATCTTTGGTAGCCTCGATAGCTTTGGTAGCTTGTGCAGCTTCGGTAGCCTCGGTAGGCCTTGTAGCTTCGGTAGCCTTGCTAGCCTTTTGTAGCTTCGGTAGCCTCGGTAGGCCTTGTAGCTTCGGTCGCCTTGCATCTTTGGTAGCCTCGACAGCTTCGGTAGCCTCGGTAGCTTCGGTAGCTTGCCTGAGCGCTCTGCAGCCGCTATAAAGAGATTGGTCTTTTGAAGATCACATCTGGACAGCCTGCGAATACGGTGTGCAGTCATGCATTCAACATGATACACATCACCTATACATTTAAGAGGACTGGGATTGCTTATACTGTGACTAAGACACAGTTATTTTACAAAGCTCACACAAAGGCTAATTTACAAGTTGAAACAAAGACAGCTCAGAAATAATACATTTTCCACCAGAGAAAGTTTGCGCTTGTGGTATTGTACGATTCTGAAAGTCAATTAACATCAGTGCGACAAAAATGTTAACCTTAGCAGAAATTCCACAGACATCGTCGACACTTAAAGTATCCACTTTTTGTTTGGCAAATCTCTCATACTGCTGATTGTCAGCTAGGTACTCAGTACGGGGAGGGGTCAGTACCAGCAGGGAGGATTCACTTGTGATGACAATGGTGAGGAATAGGGATGGGCACGAGTAGTAAATTCCAAACTCGAGTGATCGCATGAATTCCTCGAGGATCAATCGAGTACTCGTTTAAAACTAATCTATTTTTAGAATGCAACGCATCTGCAGCAGGAACTGGCCTAATGATGAACGGCAATATTACCAACCAAACATGTAATGCTGATTCTCAATCAAAACAGTAAAGAGTTATCAGAGTATTCATTATTTATTTTGGCAAACGTTCAAAACACATTTTCCTTGCAAAAATAAATATGCGTCTCACAATTTAAATCACGTCGAACAAAGGCCTGTAACGTTTCTAAAAAAAACAAAAAAACAAGTAGCCTAACCATTGCAAATAATTTAAAGCTGCCAATAAAACGGCAGCAAATGAACAAAAAAAATACTCAGTGTTGTGATCTTCTCTACACGGCCGGGATTACAGCTGCGTCTTGCGGCGGTGAAGATAACGACACACTTGGTTGCTGCGGGTCTGCTTTCCCGAACTCACCGTTGTGTTTCAGGAGCATATGTTGCCGCATAGTACTTGTAGTACTCTGGTAGCTGGTAGAAAATGTATACATTTGCTTCAGAAAAATTGTCTGTGTGTGTATATGCAAACTCGAGTTTGCCTGTCCACCAACCAAGTTCATTTGTAACGAGGAGTACTCGAGTAATCGATTCCTCACCCCCATCCCTAGTGAGGAATGGGTCCCACCAATACTGGAGAGACGGGGGAGAACCCATAGTTCAAAAGGCTCATCGTCATGAGCTGGCTGTACCACGGCCTCCTCCTCACCCAATATATGATCATATTATCGGTCAAAGTAATGTAACGCAAACAGCTATTGAATTAGTCAAGTGTCTGTTTCCGCAGACAGAAATCTGCAAAAGCTGAAGCTGGGACCCAGTTTTTTCCGTGTCCCACAAAAGTTCTGCATACCCCCCAACTGAGTGGAACCATCAGGGCCCTAGGCCGCCCCAGATATTCTAGAGATTTAAAAAATAAATATTAATTCATTGTTTTACAATCAAGGACTAAACTACATTTTTAGAGGAAATAAACCCTCCAAATCTGTGTGTTCAATTTGTTTTGGAACGTGAATGAGTAAATCAAAGAAGCCCTTTTGTCAGCCTATCAGAATGCTGCTGACTGCAATTATTGGGAAGGAAGTGCTTTTAAAAAAAAAAAGAAGATTTTTTTAAAACAAAAAACAAAATGAGAAAAGGTTTATTTAAATAAAAAATATATATAAAATGTTAATGAATTCAAAAACGAATATATATATTTAGAAATGTCAGCCAATTTTAAAGGTCAGATTGGTATGATAATGCAATAATTTATAATCATGCATTATTTAGAGAAATACCAGCTCTGGGCCCAGTTTCCCGATAACGATGGATCTTCGCTCGTACAATCATTCTCACGATGGATCTTGCGTTTCCCGAAACTCCTCTTAACATGAACGCCCATTCGCTGCACTCACGACGTTCGTAGGAATGTACCTGTCCACTGACATGGTGCTGAAACGGGCTATGACGCAGGAATGTCACAGGAAAATGGGGTTAAAAAGGGTTAAAATATCTCCCCATCAAGGCCAACCGCAGATTAGCCTAAGAAAAGAATAGAGTGCAATAATATGAATGCTAAAGATATTAAAACACAATTGATTAGGCCTACGCCGACATATACAGTGGGGAGAACAAGTATTTGATACACTGGCGATTTTGCAGGTTTTCCCACTTACAAAGCATGTAGAAGTCTGTAATTTTTATCATAGGTACTCTTCAACTGTGAGTGACGGAATCTAAAACAAAAATCCAGAAAATCACATTGTATGATTTTTAAGTAATTAATATGCATTTTATTGCATGACATAAGTATTTGATACATCAGAAATTCAGAACTTAATATTTGGTACAGAAACCTTTGTTTGCAATTACAGAGATCATACGTTTCCTGTAGTTCTTGACCAGGTTTGCACACACTGCAGCAGGGATTTTGGCCCACTCCTCCATGCAGACCTTCTCCAGATCCTTCAGGTTTTGGGCCTCTCGCTGGGCAATATGGACTTTCAGCTCCCTCCAAAGATTTCCCCCCCTAAAATAATTCCATGTTACAAAAATCCAAAATAGCTTGTGTGACAACTACATTTATCTTAATGTGCTGATTTCTTTTTTGTGATCAATTTTTTATTTTAAGATTTATACAACAAACAGATAGACATAGAAAACAATAAGGCATATGCACAAATAAGACAACATACTACATTTGACCTCAACACAAATAAGACAACATGCACCAATAAGGCATAAACGCAAATAAGACAACATTTGACATTAAACAGCTATGACATTAAACAGCTATGCTATGGACCAATTGATTGTGGAAGATGCCATTGAGAGATCATGGCTCCAGCAACTATCCAACTGCAGAGTTTTTTTCTGCGCGTTTAGAAAGGAACGTGTAAAGGGCGGACACCAAGCCTTGGGTAGAAAGATTTCCACATATTTAATGGATTGGATGAGGTTCCAAGTTTTCCCCCCAGGGAACTCTGTATGCCCATAAGGCACTGCAGAGTTGTAGGTAGAAGAAAAAAGAAGTGCCCGGTAGATTGAAATTAGATTTCAGGTCTTGAAAGAGTATTATCTGATGTGATGTCCGAAAGGGTATTGATCCCCTTATCACTCCATTGAGGGAACAAAATCGGGTGACCACCCAAGCAAAGGGAAAAATTATTGAATAAAGGAAGGTGAGGATGGAATTTTAAGTGAGTGCTGGAGTGTGATTCCACTGTTCTCCATGTGGCGACCAAATGCGATGTCAAAGAGCCAAATTTGGATTTGCAGGTTTTGATAGGGATGTTAGAGTAAATTAAGTCCTGAAGCCTATGTGGTTTAACTAGAACTTCAAGTAAAAAGGTTTTCATAACGGGCTTAGACATAACTGCCCGTCTCAAAAAAGATAAATAGTTCTGTTTCCATCTGTTTAAGGAATCAACATAGTTGGAATATGGAAGGGAATATTTTAGATCAAATAAAAACGGAACCATTGATTAAAACAAACAAAATGACAAGTGGTTTAAAACAGTACTACCACTGTCCAGATAGAATTTTGTGAGGTGCCCTAAAAACCTGAATAGACTGGTTCTACTCTCATCTCTCCAACCGCTGCCCCAGAGGGAATCTAGGAAGAAAACTTTTAAACAAATTACCGGAAGGTGATCCATGGGGTTCCTCAATGATGGTGGGAACCAAGAGGAAATGACATAGCTGTCTGCAGCAAACAGGTTCTCTACTCTCTATAACAAAGAAAGTTTGCTAAATCTCTTACTGTCAAAATATATTGACTATTGAACTACTAGACTATCCAATAATTTTGAATTAAATATTTCACAGGAGCTACACTACCTTCTCAATCATTTTGAGACAAGAGTTCAGGATCTAGTAGAACACAAACTATTGAAAGATTTCGAAAAATATTACATAAACCATATCAGCACAGCACATTCTCTATGCCTACCGTTCCCTCCATGTCCCGCTGCAAACCCAGAGTCCAAAAGTAAAAGCGGGTCAGGATGATGTTATTCACCATTGCAAGGTGCTGAGTATGACTTTTGGTCTCATCCAAGACAGCTAGTGGAAGAAAACAAAGTCTTTATACATGTATGATTATATGAGTGACATTCATAGATTTGTACAGTGGCACAATGGTTAACTTTACCAGTTGTTCCTGGCTGTCTTGGAGTTTCTGTCCCCAGTATGCTCTGTGCGCTGAACACTTGTGGAGACTAGGGAAGTCTCCATGAGGTCTCTGCTCACTGTCATAATTTACTAGTGTAGAAAGCAACAACCGAAAAATAAAATTATGTGTGAAATGTCACATTTCTCATTTGAATGATAAAAATAGAGCCATGACTCACACTCGAGACTCCTCTTGTTCGTTCCCATATGACCCAGTTGACATCGCAGCTGATGGGGAGTGAGCTATAGGAAAAACATGCAACAAACTTTATTGTCTAAAGTAGATGAAGACGACAAATGTGCATAATTATTCAATCCCATACCTAAGACTACCCTTCCATTGCTGTCTAACTGCAATGAAACATCTGGAGGAACAATCTTGCTGTACTGATTTTAGATTTTTTGGTTCCTTGCCATGTTGTAATGGTGGAGAATGTTTCTTTGTAGAAAAATGTGTGTTGATGGGGTTGAAAGTAGTTGTTTTTTCAGTTCAGGCACAAGCTCCAGCTTTCTTAGAACCTCACACTGGTCTTTGCTGTTCCCCTGGTGGAACACATCGTTCAAAGCAAAATGCTGTGAGGATCCAGTGAGAGGGTGACCATCTTTGTCAGCTGGCTTTTTTTTAAATTTCAGCCAAGGCAAGTTGACATGGACCTTTCCCTCCGAGGCCTGCTTCACGTTCTCTGGGGTGGGATCCAGTAACCTTACCGGAAAAAGTCCTGCTGTGTGATCGATCAAGCACAGCTGTTAGTGTAGATGAGGCTAGACTTGGCATGTCCCCGAAAGCAGAGGCCATATGAGGCCATTCCTCCAACAAGAGCAGCTCTGCTTCAACACACTAAACGTGCTGCATATCAGGCAGCCTGCATATGGGGTCAAGAAACCCAGTGTCAGCCAGAAGCAGAGAGTCCTGCTGACTGGGGATGGAAAAAGATTGGTGAACAATGGGGGTTATTTTGGACAGCAAATGCACCAGTTGCAAAAAGTTGTGAACAACTAGCCAAGTGTGGCTGCAAATCAGAGTGCCGTGGAAGATGCAAATGTTTTAGATTGGGGTTCACTTGCACAGAACTGTGCAATTGCAAATATGAATAAAAAAATAAGTAGGGGAGGCATTGGCTACCATTTTTAACAGTCTTTATTATGACTCGACAGGGCACAACCTCTCAATCTCAGGTTCGACAGTCTAAACCGAAGGCCTTTGAGCTGGTCAAAATGTGAATAGAACTTTTTAAATACATTTTTAAATCCTTCCTTTTAACTCAGTCCCAACAGAGAACACTATTGAAGCAACACCCACCTTGAAAAATGAATCTTGAATTTTTGCGATTGCCCTTTTCTAAAAGTGTGCCCGTTATTTTGCTATTTTCTGTATCACTATTTGGAAAAAGTGGCAATGAACATAGGACAGGAATTGCAGTCATCTTGAAAAATGGTTTCCATCCTGAATTTTGACTGGCCACCTCCAGTGGCCCTTCCTCTCTGTGGACTGCACCTTGCCGTGGTGGAGAGGCTTGTGTACTCCAATGAACAGACATATGACTATTTGACAGAAATGGTGGCCATCTTGAAAATGGTTGCCATCCTGAAATTTTGAGTGGCACATACCGTTTTCCAAAAGAGTGTTCCTAGAAGAGTATTTCTGCCTAATTGTATGCTTGAATCACAATTTGAACAATTTGAATAATTAATATTTGACAGGAACGGTGGCCATCTTAAAAATGGCGGCCACCTTGAATTTTACTGGGACAAGCATCTTTTTCCATTAACATGTCCTTTAGATAGTATTTGTATCAAATATTGTGCTTGGATCATTGTTTGAATAATTGATATAATAAGTATTGAATAGCAATGGCGGCCATCTTGAAAAATGGCCGCCATATTGAATTTTTGAGTGGCCAACGGCTTTTTCCAAAATAGTGGCCCTTAGAGAGTATCTGTGCTAAATGTCATGCTTGTATACCAAAGTGAACGATTTTTTGACTATTCTGCTCCACTACTGTTGTGAACATGCAATGAAGTTGATATTGTTAATATAGCATAAACATATTTTTTGTTAGCATAAAGAAGTGGATTTGGCATATTTCATCAACTCATTCACCTTCAAGTTCACAAGCTCATCTGTGAGCCGCTCCTCATTCATTTTTTCACCATCATTAAAGTTATCATCTCCATCCATTTTGGGGCTTTGCAATTTTTCAAATTCTGCGTTCAACACAGAATTTGACCTCCGGGTGTGTGGGCCAACCCAGGGGGCCGAGTGATTATAACTTGGTGGCACAACAAAAGGGTTCTTCCATCCATCTTTGTGAACAAATGTGATGAGTATTAGCTATTGTTATCACAACATTAAACACATTTTAATATACTTTACTCTCTCTCCAACTGTTCTTTAGCTGTTTTGTCTTGTGACAAGACGAACATGGAATTAATCCCAGACTGAGCATTTCTGTGGCCACAGTGAACCGGAAATAGTCCATGTCAACATTACCATCTTAGCCTTCAGGTAGAATTGGGATGTCACTCACTGTTAAAACAATAGTTTGTTATTCATAGCTCAATCACTAAAAAATCACTCCGTACACGACATTTGATTATTTATGCGTTATTCAAGTGCATGGGTAATATGATGTTACACCATTCAGAGACGGATGAGGTGATATACAAACAATGAAGCTGAAATAATAGCATAACTCACCTGGCATATTGAAAACGCGTTATCTGTGGACGTCCATAACAACAACTGCTGGGTTGTTTCCACATGACATACGACTGTTCGTGCATTCAGGGTCGGTTAGGGCCTCAAAGTGGAGGTATGCCTGCAGAACTCTTTCCTTGTTTGGAAAGGACACCTTTTCCCTTGTCTCTATAATTTCTATCACTTTACTGATAGCTGTATGGGTCTGGAAAATTATGAGAAACAGGAGTATTCCAATGTTATAGCATTTCAAAATAAAAGTAATATATTTTGTGAGAGTTGCATTTTCAATCGTCATTTATTTGACAGAAATAATCTGTAATGAATACATTTTAATAAAAGAGGAACAAGCAAGGATATCTTATCATTAGTGTGCTTGCGGTAGCAAAGCACATCTAAGTCCCGTTAACATTATTATTCTCCCCACATTCTTTTGTGAGAGAGAGAGAGAGCGAGAGAGAGAGAGTGAGAGAGAGAGAACGAACCTGTAGTCTCTTCTTCCCTCTCTCGACTGCTCTATGAGAGCCTGGGGTATATTTTCCGGGAGCTTTTTTGTTGTTGAGGAGGTATTTAAGCATCCTTGCAATTTCTCTGTCATCTGGTGGATAACTGTCCTCTTAAGAGTCGCTGTCGTATTGGACTGTGCTGATCTCGGTAAGATTAAGTGTCTCTTCCTCTGTGCTCTACACCTTCCTAAGAAGCTCCCTCTTTGTTACAAACCGATGCCATTTAGCAACAGCTTTATTGATACAGGATTGTCTTGCTTTAGAGCAGGGACAATGCCAGGTGTTTTGCTTTGCATCATATGCCACAATAACTCTTCCCAACCTGCTGTAGTATGTTACCTTTTTTTCATAAACGGATATATGAATTTAGATGGTGGACCACCTACAGTCAGGTGCACAGACAGAGGCACACCCTCAGCATCACCTTTTTTTTGGCAACGCAAGAGGCCGGCCTTGCGCTCCTTACCAAACCACTTGTTTTCCACCATTCTTTCCAAGGCCTCACCTGGTAGTGTCAAGGTTTGCGTGGGCAATACAATAATGATTGGATGTGTTGGCACTCAAAAGGCAACATCCCGCTCCTTTGAGCAAAGTCGGCATTCAAACAACGCTGGTCAACCTCACAGATGATCTTCTGTGCTGGCCCCCACATATTCTTGATGCATGGGTGTTGCAGGACCACAAAAAGATTTTTCAACTGCAAGCACACCATGTGTACCATCGATACACTGACAGGCCAAAAATCTGTACTTCGTTATCGTCTCAAGGAGGTTGGTGTGTTTTCTCCTGCAGTGTGTTGTGAAGTTTGTTTTATTTAAA
>NC_079421.1:4389032-4401532 GCF_026213295.1 Gadus chalcogrammus
CCCTTTGTTAAGTTATTTTATTTTTTATGATTGATTTGGTATTCTAATCTGCTGCACACTTATTATTTTGATATTTTGTGACTTTTTCTAAAGAAAGTAATGTGAATGTTCTCTACTGTAAGATTTACATGTTTGATCAATACCCTCCATTTGCGTTATGTTGTACTTGAAGCCCTTTTACCCCTGAGGTCATTATATAACTTCAACTAGCACTAGCACTGTTATACATTGTTTTTGTTCATATTTCATAATGGAATAACAGCCTAGATCATCTTATTAAAAACACTTTTACAGCGAGTAAATATCATGTGTATGATCAAATGTGCACTGATAATAGGACTATTGACTACCATTTTCCATAGCCCAATGAATAACTAATAAAAGAAAACCAAATGCACTATGGAGCCACGCATACGTTCCGCTATACGTTGAGTTACTATCAATGTTAAACCAATAGGAAGTTGTCTTACTATGCTAAACGTCGTATCCTCTTGCTGATTGGCTGACGTTTGTCTTGGTTTCCCTTAGTTTCCGCCTCCCCTCCAGTGTACTACAGGCGCGTGCTCAAGACGTTAGGAGCTCGAGAAACGAACAGGTGGGAAACCGTTAGAAAATATTATTCTATTCTACTTCAAATATAACTGCTCCGTTATGTCGCTGATGACTTGTGTGATGATGCGTTGTGACTCTTTAAACTCAATGCGCTGTTCAGATTTGATTTGACCCTGAGAGACGTCCCTGCTGCTGTGTTCTGTTGTTACTGATATATTACCATGAACTTTCGTTAAATCTTAACACGGGCCCGCACTTTATAACGAGTCGAGAGGGACGTTATGAAGCCTCGTACGTCGTGTACCGTATTAGTACCAGCCTGCTGTCTCACCGCCATATAGGGACCGGTCTCAACCCTGTTTCCTGCAGAGTTTAACAGTTTCAACCCCACAGTCGCTTCCTATGTTAATACGCTGAGCCAGATATCGTCTGGCTCATGGGCTGCGGCAGAACTGTCCCCCACAGGGCATAAAGAGCGCCTGTATGGTGTTGTCCATTATGTGGAGAAGAAATCATTCATTACTGTTGTTAGCTGGAAACACGTCAGAAGAAGCATAGACTAAAATAATTTACATCACGCCCGGATCATTCTGCAGCACACAGCTCAATGGGAGTGGAACCAATGTCAGAATGTCAGCGAGCGGCTTGTAGGGGGGTTGGACATTAGTGTCGTATGATAAGATGGTTGTTGGTTCAACACATGCATGGCTTCACAGTGCATATCTGGTGGAGGAGGTTTGGAGGTGAAAGGTCAACGGTCTTATTGGCGGACGGGAACCCACCAGCTAAGCCATGGGTTCCTACACTTCACAGTGATCTTTAATCCGTGACAGGTTCTCCCTTACACGCACACACACACATACACACACACACACACACATGCAGTTCTTCATTGACCATGGCATCATGCACAGAAGTAATAATGTTATGTGCATACACACCCACACACACACACACACACACACACACACACACACACACACACACACACACACACACACACACACACACACACACACACACACACACACACACAGCCATGTAAATAAACCATAAAGATCAAGGGATGTAACTTTTTGTGGTCAAACTTTCACACCAAATGATGAGGTTGAAATGCAGGTGGAAATGCATATCTGAAATAGATTCAGATATGTTATAGATGCATGCAAAAGTTCTCATTCATAGGCCTGCGTAAATTCGCAGAGCACACATTACTCCATATCACTCGGCCTGTCTCCTCATCCTTCGATCTCCTTATCTTTGTCTTCCCCTAACCGATGATGTAAAGGCCTCTCAGAGGGCAGGTGCCCGGGTCGGTGGTCACTGGGGTAAAGGTGAGCTCTGTACTGTTGGAGTTCTCTCGGCCTGAGGGGGCGCTGTTTCCTCCAACCCAGTCATCGAATGAGGGGTCGCATTGACAAGGTTGTTGGGACGAATACAGTGTAGGTTGCACTGCATAGGATCGTTTACAATGAAACAGGAACCCGTCAGAATAATTTTTAAGCTTATTTGTTTCGAGAATTTGGCGAACCAGGATCTTAAAAATGGCCAAGCTAGTTTGCATTTACATAAATAACAAATCAGAATTGTACTATTTTTGATAAGCTCTATGGTTAGGCAAGAGGTTTGAATATTCCTGTCTGTATGCCAGGGAGCTTTTTACACTCTGCAATGAAATTTGATGTTGCAGGTTTGATTTACATTTCTGTTGTGCATTCGGGTGGATAATCTTCCTGGCTTCATGTTAAATATTTGCCTGTGCAAGCAATTTGTTTTTTTCTAGAGGAAACTCCACCTCCTCACAACGTTTGCGGATTAATTGTTATATTATATAATTTATAATGAAGTTATACTGATCATTTTTACGATACTTTTCCTTTTTCTTTACCCATTAGAATCAGGTTTTTCTTGCCTTCTATTAACATGCTGTGTACTGTCATCTTCTTTGCCATTCCTTGCTTGTCACCACAAAGTCCCCAAAGTGGAATTATCATATATATATATAATATCATATTGTTTGTGGATCAAACCATCGTCCTCCTCACTCGCTCCCTACCTCCCTCAGTTCTGTCTCATCCGTTAACCAATCAGACACCATCTTTCTATGTAGTCAAGACACAAGCACACAATCCTCCTCGGTGACATCATCAGTGTGTCCCAGCCCGAGGGACCAATCAGGGAAACTCTTAGAGGACACCTATCTTTTGGGACTGTGGGGAGGACATATTAGTTGACAGTGTGCTCTTGAAGCGTGCTCCTGAGTGGTCTGGAGCCTTGTGTGCAGTGCTCTGAGTCCAGCGGGCTCAGTCAGAACAAGCTGCTGCGGTTGCCATTGGCTACTAGGTTGTGGAGGTAAATCTAGCGTCCTCCTGTGTGGTTGGATGGTCTATTCAAAGGTGTGCTGTTGATGAGGGATTATTAGATTTCTGACAGTTATTTCAAGCTGTTCAATTTTATGGCAGGCTGTTAAACAGGCTATACACAATTCTGTGGCATAATTGCAATGGTTCAAAAGGCTCCTAAACAAATAATGCTTTTTGATCCTGAATGGCATGTAAAAGAAGCATGTAAATCTTTGTTATAATAGTCCTTTTTAAATGGTTTAGAAAGTATTGATATCCTTTAATCAATGTGAAAAAATAAAATACAAAGATAACCTTCGATCCTGCACCCTGTTTTCAAACATTCTGGGTCCAAGGGATTAACGAGGAAAACAATGTTTATATTGGTCCAGTATGGAGCAAGACAACTGCAGCTGTGATTGATGAAACAGGCTGCAATTTATGCTTTTGGACAATATTGTTAAGATAAGTGGTAATATAAGTATCTGGCATACTATGGAACGGATCCCAAGAGAGAACTACAACTTTTTCTTTACATTTTCCTTGAGCTGACATGGTTCTCATCAATGAACCATCAAATGGGATTTCATTTTTGAAATCCAAAGCCAATGAAATACATTTTTGCTGTTTGGATATCCTTGGCTTTTTATTATGTATTTTGCTAGACAAATGTATATATATAGGTTATTAAGGATATAAAATTTATGAGTTTTGGGCATACACTAGTTTGAGCAAGGACATATAAACGTAGACCGCGTTGACTTCTTCAACCTGTTGCTGCACTATGTCAACAAAAACCACCATGTTTGATAGGCGAAGAATGACCTGTACACAAATAAGGCCTTACATAGGCCTATAAACAAACCAAAACCTCTAGCTGCCCCGTTTAGGTACTTATAGACCAGTCATTGCCCCTCTCTGTTCAATCCTGCCCTCAACGTTGACCACTGCTCAACATTAACTGTTTCTGATGCTGGCTGCTCAAACATGACCACCCTCCCTAAACGAGTATCAACAACTTCACACAACCTTCACCTGTCAACCAAAGAGTGACCATACACAGCTTATCTCCAGAGTCAAGTGCAATGCCTTGGCCACACTCCCTTATCTAGGAACAAGACTATTAATGGGACCATACTTTCATAAACAGGAGCCCAGGGGAGGAGCCCCGTGTCTCTGGGTGGTTTCCCATACATAATGGGGACTCAACATTTTACACCTGTCACCTGCTATGGAAAGCTGTTGAACCGAGGCCGGCGGTAACACAATAAGACGATAGAACGAGAGTCCGTTGAGGTGCAGCAGAACAATGCAGCCTGGTATTATTGAATCCCCACCACCCCACAGGCTCTCAACTGAAAGCCAGCTACTCGCATGAATGGACATATGTTGTTGGGAAACCCGAACGACAAGAAAGTGTGCCTCTTCGCCTTGGGGTATAGACTGTTCAGTTCAGTTTGAGGAACATAAATTACCAAAAAGGGAACCTACTTACCCTGAATGCTTTTTCCACACAGTTATTTTCATTTTTTTAACATTATTCATTCCAATTGATTAATGACTTGTGTCCACCAATTTTCATTCCCAGATTCTCCCCTGGACCGGTCCTCCACTCTGCTCATTTCCCCACCCCACTCCTGTCAAACACACACGCACACACACACACACGCACTCACACGCACACAAACACACACACACACACACATACACACACAATGCAACCTAAACAGCTTCACACTCCTAGTTAGGTTCATCCGGCCCCACCAAGTCCCCCGTCTCCCCTCCTCTCATACACACACATACACACTCACACACAAACATACACACAGACATACGCCCAGGCTTTCCTTGTAGTAGGGGCCGTCCCGATCATTCCTGCCATGCTGAGCCAGGGGATGGTGACCAGGCTGCGCTTGCCCGACATGGACGACATGGGCAAGTTCCTCCAGAGCCTTTCCGTCCCCACGCTAGTCAGCATGGGGGCGGTGGCCGCCATGACAACCTACTACCTGGCCACACGGCCCAAGGCCCTCCCGTCGCCCTGCGACCTCCGCACGCAGTCCCGGGAGATCCAGGTGAGGGGGGGTGTCGGGGAGCAACCTCCTTTCAGGTCATTCACAACCACACCGCGTGAATGAACCAGGCCTGTGTTCTCCGCTCGCTTCCTGTAGGACTCGGGAACCGACCTGCCATCTGGGTTCCATCATGCAGCTGCCTCTGTCCCAAACCATTCTATTAATAAGTCACTCGTCGTTGTGTGACTTCCTCTTTGCATGCTTCCTACTTTTAGTCTACTAGCCATTCATGAGCTAATGCCTCTACTCATCATTGGTTTATTATTAGATTGCAGATGACCGTTATGCTCTGAGGATTCTTGTCATATTTATACAGCGACAATAACGGCAATGTAACAATGGAGGGGGTGCAGTATGGGGTGGGTATGATTTGAATGCTTCTAAATAAAAGGCATTGCATTTAGTGAATTCCTGGATGCATTAAGGGGAATCTATCTTTCTTTCTCTCTGTCTGTTGCTCTCTCTCTCTCTCTCTCTCTCTCTCTCTCTCTCTCTCTCTCTCTCTCTCTCTCTCTCTCTCTCTCTCTCTCTCTCTCTCTAAACTAAATATACAGTACTTGATTACATTGCCAAGCAGTTTAAAAAGTAATCAAAGATAGTAACAACTCTCTCTTTCCATCCGTCTGTCAGTCTGTCAATATCTGCCCCCCCCCTTGACATGCCCTGGCACCTTTCAGTCAGAGTGGCACCATGCAGACAGAATGGCACCCTTCATTCAGAGAGCTGTTAACTTTAGTGCCCAGCACAGCACCAGGTGCAGCGCTGCCCAGCGTCTCACGCAAGTTGTTGGGTCGAGCTTCACGTCCAAACTAGAACATCCCGTTTAGTTGTTGCAGTGCGGCCACGCAGTGATCTGACGTGATGCCCTGAGACCCCATTCGGTTCAGAGCTTACGTGTGTTTTGATTCGGACCGTGATACTCTAATAGGATCTGTTCATCCGAGGTGCGCTTGTGAAAGCACTGCAGGTCCTCTCTGAGCTGCAGGATTTATGGGTTGACACAGGCAGGGTTGGTTGGGAGCAACAGGCCCCTCCAGGTTCAAGGGAGGGGAGACCGGGTAAACCTTCACTTATCCTTGTTATTTATTTATGGCAATGAGCTGCATGTGTTTGTGTGTGTGTGTGTGTGTGTGTGTGTGTGTGTGTGTTTGTGTGTGTGCATGTATCTCTATTCCACTGTCTGAACCCTTTCTTTCTCTCCCCCTTTCCTCCTCCAATCAGGGCGGAGGCTTTGCGAGGGACTCGGTGCTTCTGAACGGAGACGGTCACATGACCCACTTCTACGACGACGCCAGGACCATGTACGAGTTCCTCCTCCGAGGGGTCCGAGTCTCCAGTAGGTCCTTCAAAGAGGTTTATCAACGGCGTTGAGAGAAGCTAGACAGGGCAGAGACCGCCTTAATGCACGGGCTTACCTGGGCTGAAGCCCCAGGGCCTACGCCGATCGGGAGGCCTATCATGAGCTGCTTTTGTATCTAATACTGGCTCATGATAGGCCCCCCGATCGGCGTAGGCCCAAGACAATGTGATTTTTTTGCTGGGCCCAGTGGCCACTTGACACCGCCAGTAAGGAAACGTATCAATTCTTATCACAATCGTATTATGCACACATTTAAACATGTGAGCATTATATTCTAGTCCAGCACTGCATTGTTGTATTGTGTTCCAGCAGAGGTCCTATTTGTCACTGGAGCAGGTGTATTATTACCGTGTTTTCCGCACTATAAGGCGCACCGGAGTATAAGCCGCAGCAGCTAAATTGAATGATGTGTACATATAAGCCGCACTGGAGCCCGCCGCTTAAAGGTGGGGGGGCGCGGACCGGTCATAGAGCCCATAGAGGTAAAGTTGGTGGACTGTAACCTGTAAAATCCATCGATTTAGAAGGTCCCCTAGTGGCCGTTAGCTGTAAAAATCCATAGATTAGCCGCACCGTTATATAAACCGCAGAGTCGAAAAAAGGCGCGGCTTATAGTCCGAAAATTACGGTAGTCTTTATTTAATATCTGTGTCTATTAATTCATTCCTCAGACGACGGGCCGTGCCTTGGCTCCAGGAAGCCCAAGCAGCCCTACGAGTGGCTGAGCTACAGACAGGTGTTGGAGAAGGCAGAGCACCTGGGCTCCGCCCTCCTCCACAGAGGCCACTCCCAGAAGGGAGACCCCCACGTCGGCATCTTCTCTCAGAACAGACCAGAGGTGAGGCCAACGACAAGTCCCCCCCCGCCCGATCAGCTGTGAGGTCCAGAGTCCTGGTCTGTGGCCTAGCCACCGCCCCGCGGACCAACCAAAACACTCTGATCACATGGTTGTAGGTTATACTCCGTGTAACAGTGTGTGCGTGTGTGTCTCCTCAGTGGACCATCACCGAGCTGGCCTGCTATACGTACTCTCTGGTGTCTGTCCCACTGTATGACACGCTGGGGCTGGAGGCAATCACCTACATCCTCGACAAAGGTACGGTTGACGCTTTGGATAAAAGCGTCCGCAAACCCACGCAAATGTAAATGTAGCCGTAACCGTTTGGCACGAGAAAGCGTTGGCTGACCCATGTTGCCGTGTGTGCAGCCGTCCTCTCGACCATCGTGTGCGACGTGGCGGCCAAGGTGGAGCTGGTGCTGGAGTGTGTGAGGGACAGGGAGCACACGGTGAAGACCATCGTGCTGATGGAGCCTCCTAGCAGCGACCTGGCCAGCAGGGGGCAGCAGGCCGGGATCCAGATACTCAGCCTGCAGGAGATGGAGGTAGCGCAGTGATCTCGCCCGTGGAACGCAACACTCGGCGGAGTAATGAACGGAGAGAGGGAAGAAGCGTTTGAGGATTAGCTTCATGGTCCTCCTCTCTTCGGCTCTTTTCCACTCGCTCTCTCTTTACAACTCTCACAATGTACCTGCAGCACATTTGAATTGCTTGCTGAATGCTGGCTCCGTTTGGCTCGTACTGAATCTGAAATATTGATGGGGTTCATCACTCCCGTACTGAACTGTTTCTGTCCCTCAGGCGATCGGCGCAGCCAATCACCGCCAGCCCATTGTGAGTGACCCCCGTCGACCTATTGAATGACCACAGCAACCGCTGGTGAATACATTATGGTGCTGTCTTTCTGACGTGTCAGCTTTTGACCCTCCCCCCCTCTCACCTTCTCTCACTCCCACCAGCCCCCACGACCTGAGGACATGGCTATCATCTGCTTCACCAGTGGGACCACGGGTAACACACACACACACGCACACACACACACACACACACACACAAACACACACACACACACACTACTCCATAACAACACAGGTTCCAATGTGCCATGGGCTTTGATCTCATGACATGGGTATGGATTTGTGTGTGTGTGTGTGTGTGTGTGTGTGTGTGTGTGTGTGTGTGTGTGTGTGTGTGTGTGTGTGTGTGTGTGTGTGTGTGTGTGTGTGTGTGTGTGTGTGTGTGTGCGTGTGCATCAGGGAATCCTAAGGGAGCCATGCTGACCCACGGGAACCTGGTTTCCAACTGCTCAGCCTTCATCGGCATCACCAACGTAAGGACCTTTCCCCGCGCCTCCAGACTGACTCTGTAGAGAACACGGCTACTAACCACACTATGTCTCTTCTACCTTGTCCTGGTCCCTCCGTCTCTCTCCCGGATCGATCAGTTTGTTCCCCATCCATAGTGAAGGATGGCTCTATCTTCCCCCATGTATCTGGTAACCCCTTGTGCCATGGCTCTAAGAAGAAGCACATCTTTTATTCTGTGGGCAACCGGGCATCTCATTACGCTCCAGATTAGATAGATAAACACATCAATCCGAGCAAACAATTCTGTTCATAGAAATAAATAATTGAGTGTTTAATTTCCCCGTTAATATTGTGTTTGCGTCTGCAGAATGCAAGACCAAAGTTTGAAGGTCTGAAATGTAAGAGTGGACATGGCCGTACCGTCTGTAATAATGTGGTACATTTATACTTAATAGTAAAGAAAAGTTCAACATAATATTGCCAGATAGCATCGACCCAGACAATGGACCAGCTGAATGTCTGATCTGTCGGTGACATCCCTCCTCGTCAACAACTGGGCTTCCCTATTGACATATTCAAGGGGGAAGTGCTACCGTGGAGAATCAATTGTAACCTTGGTAACCACTCCAACCCAAAACCCCACAGAGTGAGAACGGCAGGCGGCTTTCCCTGATGAGCTATTGTGAGCCTGAACAGTGCTCACGCCAGGCCTGCTCTGCTCCACTGGGCTATATGATACTGCTATGATATGCCGCCATGATACAGACGCTTTCTGTCTTCTGTCGATCGCTCTACTGTGCTCCATTATGTTCTACTGGACTGGGATTGCTCTGCTGTGCTCTATTCTTTTCTACTGTCCTGTACTAACACTACTCAACTCTATTCTTTTTTTACTTTCCTGTGATAACTCTACTGGGCTCTAGTGTTTTCTACTGTCCCGCGCTAACTCTACTAAACTCTATTATTTTCTACTGTCCTGCGCTAACTCTGCTCAACTATATTCTATTTTACGGTCCTGTGCTGACTCTACTAGGCTCTAGTGGTTTCTACTGTACCGTGATGACTCTACTGGGCTCTAGTGTTTTCTACTGTACTGTGATGACTCTACTGTGCTCTGGTGTTTTCTACTGTACTGTGATGACTGTAATGCTGTGCCCTGCTCTACAGTCGTACTCCACCACCTCGTCCGGAGACGTGATGATCTCTTATCTGCCTCTGGCCCACATGTTTGAGAGGATGGTGGAGGTACACATGAACACTGACACTCCCAGGCCACCGTTCTCACCTGTTTGTGTGTGTGTTGTGTGTGTGTGTGTGTGTACCACCCTGTAGGCTATCACTCCATGTACTTCCAGTGATGTCCACATGTCTTACCTGCCCCTGGCTCATATGTTTGAGAGAGTAGTAGAGGTATGTTTTGAGCGTGTCGCTGTTCGTCCTCTCCTCCTTCCTGTTTTTCCGTCGTCTCCACGACGCTGCTTCTCCAATCCCTGACTGGCCTGGCTGGTGTCTGGTTCCCAGCTGCCGGTTAATTATATCTTAGTCCCGAGCCCCTCCCTTCTCTCTGTCTCTGCCACAAACCGAGGTGTTTGTGAGTCGTTGCCTTGGAACTGGCTGCGGAAACCGGTACATTCCTTACTCTCCCAGGCCACGATAGGTGCATGATCATATGACCCATTATATAATATAAAGTAATCTTCAATCACATTTGACCTACATCCCTAAATTCACCAGGAAAAATACAATAAATAAAGAAATGGACTCCGAAAGAAAATCTCTGAATGAAAGTTCAATCTTCAAGCTTGTCGTGTCCCTTTTAACCCGTCTTCTGTCTGACCTAACCGCCCGCCCTGCCCCGGCCTCAGTGGCCCTGCGTCCGCCTCCCCGCCCCTGAACCGTGCGTCCTGTCCCCAGGGCCTGCTGCTGGTGCACGGGGGCCGGATCGGGTACTTCCAAGGGGACATCCGGCTGCTGATGGACGACCTGGCCACCCTGAAGCCCACCATCTTCCCCGTGGTGCCCAGACTCCTCAACCGGATGTTTGACAAGGTCAGCCTCCCCCCCCCACCCCCCCGCCTCTCCTTCCAGCTGGCCGTTCGGGAGGGAGACATCCTCGTGTCTATGACTAGTAGAGAGCAGAGCCCGACGACACGGCGGCTGGGGACAATTTGCGCACATTAGTTGTGGATCGATGTTCAATAACACGAGTACATAGCAGCCACGTTTTAAATATCCCCAAGTCACAGGGCCTTAGCCCTGTCGGACGGTTCCTTTGCTGCCACCTTTAGGATGAAAAAGTTAATAGCCTCCGGAAACAAACATTGTGCATTTATATTGCCCCGTCGGTGTGCTTGTGTGCGCTTTGCGTGTGTGTGTGCCTGTGTTTGTGTGTGCATGTGCGTGTGTGTTTGTGTGTCCGTGTGTGCGTGTGTCTGGGCTTCAGAAGCAGTGATCTGTGTGCTGATACCATCTTTCGCCGGCCGTGTGCCCCCGGTGTGTGTGCAGATCTACGGGCAGGCCAACAGTTCGCTGAAGCGATGGGTCCTGGGCTTTGCCTACCGGAGGAAGGAGGCGGAGCTGAAGAGAGGCATCATCCGGAGAGACAGCATCTGGGACAGGCTGATCTTCAGGAAGGTCCAGGTGGGTGGCGTCTCCCCGTGCTGCCAGCTAGCCCAGGGACGCTCGGCTTGGTCTTCCGCAATGTTGCCAGATTGGGTCAGATTTCCCGCCCAATCTGGCAACACTGGCTGCAGCGCGCCAGTGAAAACACTGGTCCTCAGGGAAGGCTAGGCAGGGCAAGGCAAGGCAAGCCAACTTTATTTATTTAGCACTTTTCATACACAAAGCAGACTCAAAGTGCTTCACATATAAACATTGTCATACAATAAAATAAATTAATAGATAAGTAAAAGAAAACATATGCAAAGAAAGGAGTAAAATAGAAAGTTAAAAAGACATTTTAGTAATGAAATAGAGAATAAAGGCAAAGTTAAAAAAAAGCTTTTTAGAAAGGCCGATGTATTTAAGATTTAGCAGAAAGCTAAAGCAAACATAAACGTCTTCCGTCTTGTTTTAAAGGTGCTCAGAGTTGGGGCAAGTCTTAAATCCTCAGGGAGTTTATTCCAGCTATTTGTTGCATAGTAACTAAATCCTGCTTTCCCATGTTTCGTGTTTACTCTGGGGATAATTAACAGGTTGGTCTCAGAGGAGCTGTCTCTATCAGAACAGTTGCACTGTTATTTTGTTCCAGCCATGTTTCGGATAAAAACATAAAATCCAGTTTAGAAGTGGTAATAAAATCATTAACTAAAAATGATTTGTTATTAAGAGACCAAACATTAATTAGACCCATCCTGATGGTGTTGTTGATAGGCTTTAAGGTTGTTTTTGGTTTGGAGACAATAGATATGAGATTTGTGAGGTTAGCAGTGTGTCTAAGTTTCCCTTTGTTTACTCTCTTAGTGGTTACTGCAGGAATGCAAACGTTGCCATGTTTTGACATGGGCAACCTTGGGTTCAGCAGATAATGCGAAACTTCCTTTATACTGTGTCTACGGCTGAACCCTTTTTTTTTTCTCAGTAATACTCAGGACTACTGTCAGTGCAGGGGGGGGGGGGTATCAGCCTGTGGCCATGACCTGGCGATGCTATCATTGACACAGATGTAAGTTTGATGCCAACATATTCCAGTTTCTTAAATTCAGCTGGAAAATCGCAAAGGGAGGAGACATTGGGGCTGGAGTTGTTTTTGTGGCTATGGGAGAGATGAGGCTGGAGGTCATCGTCGATGGGGGAATGCAGAGGAGGGGGGTGGCCGTTCCTCGCCAAACCAGCATCAGCGATGGGGGAAGGCACGGTGTCCATGGCGTCAGGCGGGCTGTTGTCTCTCTTCAAGGTCTGTGGTCTGTCTGCTATGTGTGTCAGATAGTGGCAGAGTAGATGTGTTTGGCGGAGGCTGTAGTCTCGCTTCTTCTCAACCTGTGCTCTGACTGTGGCCTGTGCGTCAGACCATGGAGATTTGTGGGA
>NC_079421.1:4406532-4487524 GCF_026213295.1 Gadus chalcogrammus
ATTAAGTTATTCATTTATTTTATCTAGAAGTTTATTGAGCAGGAACAAATACAATGTGCATTGTTTCCTATCAAATATAAAATAGATGCCATGCATACAGGTTTCTAGTCGAGACTAATTTGCAACCCTGACCCCCTAAAAGTTCCACTAACGTTAGTCTGAAGGGGGGGATGTGTTTGTTAATACCGCGGCTGACATCACGCTCCCTTCAAGAACGCACCAACGACTTGCTGGTTGGGTCCTGCAGGGGTCCGTGCGGGTGCCTATGTTGATCCATGCCTCCCTGTCCTCCAGGTGAAGGCCATCCATGTCCACGACCAGATGTTCTCCGTCCAGAACGGCCTGCTCACCCCCACGCTGAAGGCCAAGAGGAACGAGCTGCAGGCGCGCTTCAGGGCCCAGATCGATGAGCTGTACGCCGGGGTGAGGATGTAGCAGGAGGGGGCGTGTTGGGGACCCCTAGCTACACCGGGGTCCAGATGTAGCAGGAGGGGCGTGTTGGGGACCCCTAGCTACACCGGGGTCCAGATGTAGCAGGAGGGGCGTGTTGGGGACCCCTAGCTACACCGGGGTCCAGATGTAGCAGGAGGGGCGTGTTGGGGACCCCTAGCTACACCGGGGTGAGGATGTAGCAGGAGGGGCGTGTTGGGGACCCCTAGCTACACCGGGGTCCAGATGTAGCAGGAGGGGCGTGTTGGGGACCCCTAGCTACACCGGGGTCCAGATGTAGCAGGAGGGGCGTGTTGGGGACCCCTAGCTACACCGGGGTCCAGATGTAGCAGGAGGGGCGTGTTGGGGACCCCTAGCTACACCGGGGTCCAGATGTAGCAGGAGGGGCGTGTTGGGGACCCCTAGCTACACCGGGGTCCAGATGTAGCAGGAGGGGGCGTGTTGGGGACCCCTAGCTACACCAGGGTCCAGATGTAGCAGGAGGGGGCGTGTTGGGGACCCCTAGCTACACCGGGGTCCAGATGTAGCAGGAGGGGCGTGTTGGGGACCCCTTGCTGAAGGATGCTAAGAGCACAAAGAACCGGCAATTCATTATAAAGATGAAAATGCACACACACACACACACACACACACACACAGAGACACACACACAAACACACACACTCCGGGTCCTGGATTGTTTCAAGTCACAGCGCGTGAGGGAACAGGGGTCCGGGTGGGGTCATGTTAGACGTACGGCACAGAAGACGAGCTGCCCTGTGATGTGAATGCGCCAATGAGGCTCTTCGGTGTGGCCCATACACACCATTATGCGTAGACTAGGAATCAGGGGTGTCGGTGGGTCTCATAGGAACTGTGAGGGCTTTCTAAAGGGAAAACGGTGCGGGTGATCGCCAGTGTTGCCAGATTGGGCCAGATTTCCCTGCCCAATCTGGCAACACCGGTAACTGCTCTGTTGGATCAGGGACGGGCGTCCTGCTGCTAAACCCCACTGTGGATCTCGTTGGCACAAACTCTTCAAAAGGGATTCTCTCAAGCAGGGATTAAATATATTTACCAGCCATATTGATTGCTTTCTTCTCTTACACCTAAGATCAATTCTCAAGTGTCATGTAAACCAGGTTGTTTCGTTTGGAAAGGTGGTTTAAAGTAGTGTTTGAGTTTTGTTGAGGTGGAGGGCCACAACAGAGACATTGAAGCATGTGTTTCGGCACAGTGCTCAGTAGTTTTGTTGTGGTGCTCAGGTCCAAATCAGGGATGTGACAGATTAGAGATTAAAATATATTTACTCACTCCTTCACTGGAGCTCATTGGGTTCATTTATTTATCATAGAGGTGAAGACAGCTTTTTATTGTATGAAAGGTTCCTAGGAACTATAGCTAATTATTGTAATTCGGAAAGTATTGTTTGTTCAAAGAAATTGCTGAAATTGTCTTGTCGGCCGAGATCACATTTAAATGTATTTTTTTTTTCTTACAAATCCAAATATGATTGTTGTGCTATCATTTTCTTTTATTGTGCTCTCGGGGATTTGGCAGTTTTTATAAATATTAAAAACTGTATTCATGTGTGTTGTGTGCTATGTTGTGTGTTCTTCTCCATACCCTTTCGAATTCATCAGAAATCTGATCAACAACTCAGTTTACAAACCTGATATAGACCTAGTTTGATAACATGCACAATGTGATTTTAACTGTATTTCAAAAGCAAACCAGCGTTACCCCGCATTAGGGTCTAAAAATATTCTTTCACAGACAAGGTGCATTTTATCTATAGCGTGGCTTTAATGCCTGTATTATAATTCTATATAATTAGGCTTTATTATATGATATCATTTATAGCACATGATCCTTTATACATTAAATACTATAATAATGCTTGATTGATTCAGTTTCTTTCATAGTGGATTTACACTCAAATCATCTTTGTCTTTATATTATGTGTTGTACACAACATTGTAGAAATAAAGAAAAACAACAGAGGGAGAACAACAACGGAGAAGCTGACCATTGGTTGGGTAGAATTTTTTTGTTTATTAAGCAGACACAAAAAAACGTCTATGGAAAGAATTACAATGTAAAACCTAATGGAATGCACAAAGCAACACTATTTTTGAAACTATTCCAAAACATTGTATTTACCTCAAAATATTTATGATATATTTATTTTCCAATAATCTATGTAAACAATTGCCCTGTTGATACCTGAAATGTTATTTTTGAATAGGAATGTTGCATTACAGATATCTGCAATAGATGTCCAGTCTAGCTCTACGTGTCATCCTGGACATGTCTTCCACCCACTCCATGGTGTGTCCCCGGTCTACATTCAATTAAAGTGTAATGTATTATGTATTATTGCACAATATTTGTGCAATAATTCAATAATACAACTCTGCAATACTGTGTGCTATGATTCAACTCTACAATACGCTATTCCTTCATTTTAAAACAGTCTAAGCCCATTTCTCAACATCAATATTTCTTTGTTGTAGGATTGTTATATTGTTGTTTTATATTGTAGCCTATATAATACAAAGTCGAGTGCATATTTGTATAACCTTCTTATTTCTTATTTAGTATTTTCTTATTATTTTTCTATTCTTATATTTAGATTATAGGGAGGTGGCAACTCTAACGTGAATCAGGTACGCACCAATAAAATATTTCTGATTGTGCTTCTGATTGGTTTGATGTAATTCCTGGTCATCCTGCGGGGGGCAGTGTCACATGTCGACGCTTTTAACCACTGGCCACCCCGGCAAGAAGAAGACCAAGAAATGGTACAGACCAGACTTTAGAAAGCTTTAGCGGGAACCCCTCCTCAGCTCAGTGGTACGGTCCAGGCGACCAGAAGCCATACAGTGTTGTTGTTGTTCATTTTAAATGCATTTCACTATTATGGAGGAAATGCTGGTCTGAAAGCTTGAGGCGGCGCCGTTCATAATAACGATGGGGTATGTTGTTCACTGCTATGTACTATGAATTATAAGTTTAGCGTTGTCTTTCCAATGTTCTTCACAACCCTCGGTAAGCCCAAAGAAGCAATGAGCTTGAATCCAAACATGACAAGTCTCAGGGAACAAAACCAACAAAGCCATGAAATCCAAATAAGAGTCAGAAAACGGTGTTGACTAGCTTTGGTAAGAAGACGGTAGGACTCTAAGTTTTGTGTTTCCCGCACATTATTTCACTATTTTTGACGTCATGACTATACGGAAGCCTTATGGGTCCATGCTGATATGCAATCCTAATTAAGAGAAACAATAACTCAAACTATGCAAACTAGACATTTACTAAACATGGCTCTTACAATAAGTTATATAATATAATTATAACTTTAATCAAAACAAACACTGTGGGTACCGAACAGCCAGACCGTGTTTAACACCTGTTTTTTATTTTTTATTGGTTTGTTAATTAGTTAGTTTAAGCAGCTCTTTAATATTCCTGTTCACTTTGACTCAAAATGTTTCCTGGCTTCACAGACCCAAGAAGCAGGGACCCAGGATGGCTGAAGCTCCTCTCCACCCGGCCAAGGTGTGTGTGTGTGTGTGTGTGTGTGTGTGTGTGTGTGTGTGTGTGTGTGTGTGTGTGTGTGTCGCGTTGGGGAGACTGCAGGTTTTTATGAAGCCTTACTGTCCTATAAATGCTCACCAGTGCTCAGTAAACAAACATCCTGGGCTGAGATGGTCACGGTGGCGGTCACCTGGCATTGGCTTGTGAGCGTAGCTTGTGGACTGAAGGTTACAAGACCTCCGCCTGTTCTCCAGAAACGTTTGGAGCCTGAGAGCCTGGACGAGTCCAGCATAGAGCGGGCCAGCATCCTGGATAGATTACCACACGGCACTTCTGGTGAGCACACTCGGAAACAGCCTTGTTCCTGACGAGTTCCCTCACACTAAGTCAGGGGTCAAAAAAACATCTCCCCTGCCTGACTGTTGACGCTGCGGTTGCCTAGATTACCCTCTCCACAGCACGGCTCTGGAGGAAGACCTCAGACTCCCGGAGGACGAGGAGGAGGAGGAGGTGTCCCCACCCGCTGAGAAGGTGGAAAAGAAAGTGGGAGGAAGAGCAGGAGGTCCTGGGAAGGCTGCGCCGTCCGCGGGGGCCAAGCAGAGGCCAGCGGCGTCCCCCAGGAGTCAGGAAGGCCCCAGGAGGGGGAGGAAGAGGAAGAGTGTTGGGGAGGAAGAGGCGGCTGGGTAAGAGCATCTACACCGGCTCCTCCCTCTGGGACCCTTAGAGGAGTCTCTTATCTTATCCCCACCCTTAGAGGAGTCTCTTATCTTATCCCCACCCTTAGAGGAGTCTCTTATCTTATCCCCACCCTTAGAGGAGTCTCTTATCTTATCCCCACCCTTAGAGGAGTCTCTTATCTTATCCCCACCCTTAGAGGAGTCTCTTATCTTATCCCCACCCTTAGAGGAGTCTCTTATCTTATCCCCACCAAGGCTGGGTGCTGGAATACAAAAAGTGTCATCAATAAGTTGTGTCTGTTTGTCATGGGGCTGCACAATACTTGAATGTTATCGTTCATTTTATTTTACTACATCACAATGGAGGTATTCCGTGATATCTGGGTTTGTAGTCTTAATTATTTCCAATGAGAATACATGCCGATCAATGCCTGATACGTCAAATATCAGGTTTAAAAATCAGCGAAGGAATAAAACGATCTTTAGTCGGATAACATACTTTACATTTCGACGTACTTCGTTGTAAGGAACCTCGGTGAGACTGTTTAGACTGGTCTTCTGAATTCACGAGCATATCCTGACATTTATATTGTGTCAAATCCCCCATAATTAATGTGATGCTACATCTTTCTATACGACACAGCGAGAGAGTCATACTCACACACTCACCCCCTCACGCACACACTAACACCGCGTTGACATTGTACATGTCTGTCGACGGAGGACGGAGAGCGTGTCTGACGCATGGGTAAGGCGAACTGATTGGCCGACAGATCCGTCGCTGCCTGAAAAGTATGGAGCCGACGGAATGGATGGACCCACAATGCATTTCGAGAGCGCCCCATGCAAAGTCACTGAGATCTGTCGACGGATGTGTTCAGTGTGAACGCGGCATAACACACTCACTCACCAGTCGTCCCCTCACACACTCGTCCCCTCACGCACTCGTCTCCTCACACACTCGTCTCCTCACACACCTTCTCACACACTCGTCCCCTCTCACACTCGTCCCCTCTCACACTCGTCCCCACACACTCGTCCCCTCACACACTGGTGCATTACATCACTGACCAAGTAGTGAAGGGCAAAATCTAAAATTGTTCATGTTCTTGTTGTTTTTATCTTCATTTCCTGAGACTGGCTAAGTCAGTGGTGTTAAAACACTTTCATTAGCTCAGCCTGATCCTGTTTCCCAATCTACCATTATATTTGGAACAGTTTGGCATCAGTTTCCAATCTTTCAACACACAGTTTCACAATGCGTTGCGAAAGAGAGCGAGGCGGAGATATCTCTGTTGAAATGAAGCATCACTCTCTTGCCGATACATAACGCTCCTGGCAGGAGAGGGGGGAAGCCCGCCCGAAAGAAGGCAGGAGGGATCACGGAGGAGGAGAGGAGAAGGAAAGGCCCAGGCTTAGGGAGGGTGCCTGGTCCTCGCCCCGCCAGAGGGAGCCGGCCACCACCCCGAGCCCCAGCTCCCCGGGAGGCCTCACCTAGGGTCACAGCCCCAGATAGACAGACGACTGCCAAGAGGGTTAGCCGGCAGCTGCAGCTGACGTTTGTAGCCAGGTACGGTCAGTTAGCCTGGTTCACTCATATGGGCTCGCAACAAAGTACCACACACTGGCTCTGTCGCTACGAAGAGACTGACCCTCCCTTGATGTTTTGTGTGACACTAATGTTCTTCTGAGTAGGTAGGACATCCGTCCATCCATTGCATCCGTCCCACCCAGCGTGGATACCCTGCTCCCTGTGCTTACCCTCTGTGTGTCGCTTCTCTTCTCCCAGACCAGGGAAGGAAGCGGGGGCAGAGGAGGAGGAGGAGAGGAAGAAAGGGGGGAAATCAGTAAACAGAAAGTCCAGCAGCTCAGAGACACCGGTAAGAGAGTGGTTGTTAAGATGGTCTGATTGTGATGCTTGAGGTGTTGATTCTTAATAAAACATTGAATACAATTTCTGTGCAGTTTGTTTTTCAACCGATGGTTTATTTAGCATGTACGGAAGACATCGGTGTACCTAGAATAAATGCTTAGTGGAAGATGTAATAACATGTAGACATTCTAGGGGGTTCCTACTTTACAAAGCGATGCACCTGAATCACCGTTATAACAGACATCCACACATCTTTGAAGGACTTGGAGGCACGATCAAATTATTTAGAAACTGAGTCTTGATCAACTTTTAGAAGGACTCGGGCTCGGAGATAGAAGGGCCTGACTGTGGGAAGGGGCCTTGCCCTTCAACCACTCAGGGCCGGATCTAAAAGGCAGGCCAATGGATACTAGGCCTGCAGCGGATTCGAATTGTATCCGAATCCGTTCGGTTCGTTTACCACAGTTCGGAGCATTCTGGAGATCCGCGGATTTCGGTTTCATGAAGGCATTGCCTTATGTAGCGTATTTTGCCGACTGTAGCCTACGTCCGATACAAAAGGGTGTTTAGGACCCAGCGGAATGCATTCTCTCCAGTGCTGCCCGAGCCAATGAGGTAGCTGTAATAGGTTGTTTTCTGAAGTTCAAGCGCACGATTCCTAAATTTAAAGAAAGTGATTGATACAATTATATTCTAAATATACGGGAGATAAATACAAACGGGTGATAAGCGGGATAACGGCCTTCGAGGTCGACCGGTTCGATGGAAAAAATGGACAGGTAGAGGCAACTCTGGCTTCATGCTGCGCTCGTCGCCAGAGTTCTAAGCCTCGTCGGCCGTTATCCCTTACATGTGTCAGTGCACCATGTTTTCAAATGCATTTAGGGGAACATTTATTGCACAAAAAAGCCTTGCAAGTTGTCTGATTGCAGTCAATTAACACATTGCAAATAGCCTGTGGGTCTCATTCATTTTTGTGTTTCTCCCCCAAACCCTCCGTCAAAAAAAAGTCCGCCTTTTTACTATCACGGACATGATCCTAATCCGAACCGTATCCGAAACCGAGGCCCAAAACGGTTATCTGAACCGAACCGTGGACACACTGATCCGTTTCACCCCTAATGGATACTGCCGGGGGTTGCTGTGTTGTTGTGTTGATATTCTTGTGTATTTAGTCCCCTGGTCCCAAGAGGGCCCGCACCAGGAAGTCCTCCTCCGGCCAGTCAGCTGACCGCCAGCGGCACTTAGCCAGGACATCCTCCTCTCCAGGTCGGCTTCCCGTCCCCTGTGGTCCTGTTTATATCACTGTCATCATGATATCAGGCCAATATGTTTTACACAGCATCAGGAAATCCTATCCTCCAGTCGGGTTGAATGGCTGTTGAATGTTGCAAGATGTCACTGTTGGATTCCCAGTTGAACCCTTATCCTGTGTGCACTCTGGAGCAGCAAACAAAGCAAAGCCCCTACCTGCTTATAACACACACGACACACTTTCAATCCAAGCGATTGGTCATTAAAGTGCTAAATAGAACGGGTAACGGTAAACAACGCTGGCTGTGTTCCTCTCTGCCCCTCCTCCCAGATAGCGGCACTGAGCCCACGGTCTCACAGACGGACGGGGCAGGAGAGAGGTCCCGGGGTCCTGCAGGGGCCGACGGGTCCGTGGTGCTGCAAAGCTTCCTGTCCCTTTGCCAAACATACAAGTCAGTCATTCAACCTAGGGGGGGGTGGGGGCACGGCTCTCTACAGCCCTTTGGAGTAACACCTCCCAACTTTGTCTCCAACTACAACGTTTTGAGTGCAGCACAACGAATAATGGTCATATGATGGGTTGTGAGTAGGGGACACATAGACTTAGTGGGGTAGGATGGCGTGTGAGTAGGGGACACGTAGACTTAGTGGGGTAGGATGGCGTGTGAGTAGGGGAAACGTAGACTTAGTGGGGTAGGATGGTGTGTGAGTAGGGGACACACGTCCTGTTCTTCGGGTTGGCCTCCAGGCCGTTTCATATGGTTTCTGTACCTAACATATGATCCTATTGATATGAATGTTCATGATATCGGACCAATGTATTTTACACATAGTTAGCGGGGAATGGGTGTGTTTTGTTACAATTTAATTAAAATGCAATATGCTTTAATACCATGCATGGTATTCCTTAATGTATATGAATGTATTTGTTGGGGCACATACTGTTTTCAGGATGATCTGTAATGAAGAGGTTATCTGTATCGTAATTTGAGATAATGTTGCCCTAAACAGCTTCTGGCGTCCCTCTGCCTGAATTAACCAACATGGATGACTAATCCGCCTTTTATTCTTCATGGGAAGGGAGTCTGTGGAGTCGACGGCCGTGCGACGCGCCATCGACTCGTTCTCCTCTTCCCTGGAGGGGCGCCTCACTGAGCGGGTGAGCGCTGTGTCCCTGGCCTTCTGTGGGGGAGTGTTAAAGCTGGTGCTCACTGCCCTGCCGCCAACGCACAGAGCAGCACACCCAAACACACGTTAACACTGTGACCCCCCCCCCCCCCCCCCCCAGACCACCGCCTCCAAGGAGCTGCGGGTTCTGAAGAGGGACAACGCCAAGGTAACCATGGAAATCAGTGGCTGGGGTAACAATGGCATTGGTCCAGTGCGTTCCCTCCCGTCCCTCAAGGCTTGATCTCCTCTGTGATTGACAGGTGAACTCAAAGATCAAAGCAAAGACACAGAAACTGCTGGATGCCAAGTATGAGCGGTTCAGGTGAGTTCTGAGATCGCACCAGTTCTCCCGTTAATAACCACGAACCATACCTGACAAGATTCCTCAGAGTGTGAAGTCACTGACAAACAAGTCTGTATTTGCAGTAAAATGCATCAATTAGAGATATTGTGTGATAGTTAATAATAGTAACAACACAACGTCTTGACGAAGTGGCCCCATGGAGGCTGCATGTTGCCAGCCCGGTGTGTTTTAGATTTCAGCTTATTTCGTCGTATTGTAACATAATTCACCCATTCATACCAACAGGCCACATAAGCCCTTGCCAATTAAGAGGCTTTTTTCTCACGCTAAGGAAGGATCCTAAGCCTAGGGAGGCGTCCAGCTCATACAGGGGGCCATTCATCATGTGTCAATTCTAGAGATACGAGCAGTAAAGATGTATGAGAGACCCAAATGCTCAAGGCCACAAAAACATGTGTAATTCCCGCATAGAGACACATTTGGTATCCAGGAGGCAGGAGTTCAGCACCATGCTTAGCCAAACAGAGCACATAACTGGGTCCACGCCTGCCCAGTAGATAAGTCACAGCACATAGCCCAATGGGCCAGAACGCTCCACGTAACGCATCCTTCAGAATGCCAGAAGTGTAACAACGCGTGCCCATACAATTCCCCTCCTTTTGCTTCATAGAGACTAGTCCAAACTTTATCAAATAAGGTTAGTTAATGCGATCCTGACTCGGCAGACTTTTTCCAAAACAGCAGTATTCATCTTGAATTGGAAATCAAGGCAGCTTGATAGGTTAGATCAGAGCGTCGGATGGATGCTCCTTGGCTATCCCGCTTCTGACCAAACTAAAGTTTGGGCTGAGAATTATACAAATTAAAGCATGAATCACAAAAGAACAGATGCAGTTTCTCCCTTGATATAGTATATGACCCTGGCTATTACGCAGACGGCCTGGGACCGGCCATTGGGTTCTCCCTTGTAGGGCCATAAACAAAGGAAGGAATGTTGGAAATAACACTCAATCAGTTGAAGAGGCCCTGGCCTGTCTCCGCACTAAGGAACGTAGTGTTCTCGTAGCGTGCGGGTTAGCTCGTAGCAGGCGTGTTCTCTGACGTCTTCGGACCACTCCCGACAGGGCGGAGCAGCAGCTGGGCTCGCTGAGGAAGGAAAAGGTGGAGCTGAGGCAGCGACTGGCCCACGTCCGGAGAGGCTTCTCCTTCCTGCAGGGCCTCGGAGACCTGACCACACGATATCTGGCCCACAGACGGGCACACCCCTCGGAGAAAGAGCAGGTGGGTCCGATTTGAAGAGTCCCGCTTGTAGGTCCATGTGGGGAGACTTCCCACATGAGCCCCATAAAGACTCTACGCAACGTACATCTACAGCTTTCAATTAGTTAAAGCGTAAGTTATCTAAATTAATGTGTTAAAAAGAGTATTGGATAGCGCTATATTCCGACAGACATCGCCGACGCAGTGTTTGGTCAGTATGATGGGTTTTCCAATCACTCCGCTCTGCAATAAACAGGAAAAATCTGGCAACCCGTTCCCTATTTATCCAACCTGGGATGAGCACTATCGAACCAGACTCGGTCCTGCTTGGGCCTTCACGGGCAGTCGGCGGGATTTTAATGTCGACTGCCGGTGGCGGAGGCGGCGACGCTCCCTATTCCGGCGTTCCCGGGAATAGCTTGACCACCAAATAGGCGGAGCAGGTAAAAGCGTCTGCCGTCGTGCCAGAGCCACGTTGTTATGGAGAGGAGGCAGAGGAGTGTTAACTGCAGACACAAACAGGAAGTTAGCCAAAACGACCACATTGGTTACAGAGCCTTTATAATGAGAGGAAAAGTGTGACTCCCGTCACAAAAAACGACTTCACGCCCAGACTGGTGGCTTGACATGTTCAGGGAGATGACTAATGAGGCTACTTCTACGTTTCATAATTGTTTTCTTGATTGGTTTGAATTGTCCCTTGTAGTTCACACATCGTTCGGGCCAATCCGGTCTCCTCTAATATGATGAAATAATTAATGACTCTTGGTCTTTTGCGTCCTTACTTAGTTTGGTTCGTCCAGTCTGCCTGCCCTGCTGGTAGAGACCAAGAGCCTCCTGAGAGCAGAGGACCACCTCCGAGACGACAACAACAAGCGGCTGGAGGCCGGGATGAGAGAATGATGCAATGAGGACGTCTGGGAACACCTGGCCGTGTTCAACGAATGAATCTAATCCGATCGTATCTGGACGTCACTTAAGTGATGTGAAAACACACTAACAATGTATTAGTCTGCTAAATGTCTTTTCTTGTATGCATGTCTTGATCCTACTCTTGAACAGGAAAGCAATTAATCATACCATTCATGTTGACGAATTAAAGAAAATGTATGTGAAATACCTGTGTGTGTGTGTGTGTGTGTGTGTGTGTGTGTGTTACAGAATGATTCAGATTAATCGCCCCCATCTGCACCATGTTATTACAAGATATCATTAACAACACTCATTTATTTATTAATTATTCACGGGTCTGCCACACCGACTGACAAACGATTCCGCTGTAGTCCAGACGTGGAGCAGTGGTTGACAGCCCAGGCTCATCTCTTAGAGACTCAGGCTGTGATTCCTCTCAGACACCGTTTGACACCAAGCCATGTACATGTCGCAAACAGGCTTCAAGCTTGTTTAAAAAATTAATTTTAAAGCGGGGTGAGTTGAAGAAAGTGAACAGGTTCCTCATCGCGAAGGCAAACGTGGTCCTGTCGGAGTGGTTCAGGTAGAAGGACCGGGTCCTTTCAAAGATGTACAGCGTGTAGCTGATGTTCCTTGTTAAATTAATGTGAGTGCATTATTGTCTTTCCACTTAAAAAGACTGTGTTGCTGGGAGACGCAGCATGTTTGATGTGTCTAGTTTATTCTGTGTCTGTTGGGGTTTCGTCTTGTATACTTGTGTACCGGGATGGTGGACTGACGCTAACTTGAAGCCCATCCCGGGTCCACATGTTGGTGTCGTGGACCTGGGTGGTGGGTGAGGGTTCCTAGAGGACGACAGTCGTCTCCAGGTCGCTGGGTGCTCTCAGGTGGCTCATGAATATTAGGGTGAGGGTTAGCTTCCAATTGAACACATATATGAACGTATAAGTAATCAAATGGTAGCCTATATGTAACATAGACATAGTAGTGCTGGCAGGGGAAGGAGCAGGGATGTTGGCTAAGAGCCCATAGTGATGGCTCTGTTCCAACCAATCTTGTTCCTCCTAGCTCCGCCCTGTGATTGGTCAGTCGGTCAGCCCCATGGACCTATAAGGAACGGCCTAGTGAGCGTCTCCCTGTTTGAAGGTGAAGTCCCGTCCTTACATGTCCATCACCTTTGGTCGCGTACACGGTAGGTTAATGAACCTTTTTAAAAAATATTTCAGGACATATTGTAAACTCATGTTAATCACTTACGTAGGATTATTTTTTAAATAACGGATTTGAGCGTAAACTAGTTATTTGGGGATCAGTTGGCTGTTTCACTTTCACTTTGACGCCGCTTTTCTGAAACAGGAGCCTCGGTCCTGTGGTTTCAGGTCGCATTATTCAGCTCTACCGTCACCTTTAGAAACAAATCGACTATAGATGAGTTCCTTCTCCGTCGTGTATCCGGCCGTGTGTATTAATGTGTAACTAACTCCATGTATAGAATAACCATGTCAGAGAACCGTGGCGATGCAGAGGAGCGAGGAGACAGTGTGGACGCCAAATTCTGGCCTCAAAGGTAACTTCCTACTGGACCCTATATGGAAGATAGAGAGATTGTGCTTTACCCTCGCAGGTAACTAATAACTGGACCCTAAGGACGATCGATATATCATTAGTCGGTTATCGGCATCGCAGAGGAAATTCCTTTGCGAAATCATGGTGCATGTTTATCACAGTGAGTAACGTTAGATAGAAACAGTTCACAAGTAGGCTACCCAAGCACACAGGACGTAACTCCAACAGAATAAACTACAGACACATAATGCATTCTGCTACTCCAAGCCACACAGTCCTTTTGAGTGGAAAGATCATTATGCAGTAACATTCATTTAACAGGAAACATCAGCTACCTGAACAACTCTGACAGTAGGCCTACCGCGTTGGCCTTGCTTCCTGGATGAGGAACCTGTTCTTGACCATTGCTTATCTAGGTTCTGAAATCATCATGGCATTCTGGGCTTCTTAAAGCCATTGATGTATGTGTCTACACGTGTATTGGCAGATATTTGAAAAAAAATGTATAGGAGAGAATTAATGTTGGTGTGTTGATCTCTGTTGTACCACATCCTCGTTTGTAGTTGTGTGTCTAACCACACGGCATCTGTGTGTTGAGGCAATCCAAGGCTCCCAACCCCCCTGACAAGGCGGGGCGAGAGGGAAAAGCTGGAGCTGGTTCCGCGGACGCCAACCGCTACAGAATGGACTACCAAAGCATTGGAACCTGTGTGATCATCAACAACAAGAACTTCCTTGGGAACACGGGTAAAGCCCCCATGACACATCATGACTTCTCATACACAGACATCTCAAGGCGTCCTTCCAAGGCCAGGTGCGATCCAGCGTTCACACCTGGCCTCTGAAGGACGTGTTGTGTGTCAGATCGCAGCCATACTGCAGACCTCTGTGAAGGACATGGATCAATGTTAGCCAAGTGTCTGGACTCATCACAATCGACCGAAGGCATTTCTTTTTAACGGTCAAGTGTCTAAACATAACGACCAGAGAAGGGCTGTCTAATCGAACTGAGGGCCATGCTGAGGGATGGGAATATAATTAGGGGGCCAGACATTTATTACAATCATTATTACTCTATTGAAGATATATAATAGGCTAGAAACTGCATTCAATAAAAAACTATTGCATTCATGCCAAGTTCAAATTTTATTAATATTATTCCATGTTTGTGATTAACTCTTATCACTTAATAAAGAATCGTTTTTTATGATAAGAGTTCTAAATTCAAAGGTTCAAAGTTTTTGAACTTTGAACCTTTGAACTTTGAACTCTTATCAGAAAAAAACGATTCTTTATTAAGTGCTGAACAATGGTTTTATATAAAAAATAAGGTCATGTTTTACAGAAATGAAATATTGTGGAATAAGGTAAGAGATTATCGGTTACGGAAATAACAGTAACTGTAACAGTTAAAGCAGTGATCTGTGCCTTTTTATGGTCGGTTTGTCTTTTGAACTGCTAACACACATTTCACCTATTGGAGTGACAGAATCTTTTCTTACTTGCAACAACGTGGGTGTGTGTGTGTGTGTGTGTGTGTGTGTGTGTGTGTGTGTGTGTGTGTGTGTGTGTGTGTGTGTGTGCGTGCGTGGGTGCGTGCGTGCGTGCGTGCGTGCGTGCGTGCGTGCGTGCGTGCGTGCGTGCGTGCGTTTGTTTGTGCATGCGCGTGTGGGCCTACCCATTCAGGCCAGAAAACCCGTGAGGGGACCAACGTGGATGCGGACGCTGTGGAGAGGACATTCCGCGGTCTGGGCTACAAGATAAGAAGAGAAGACGACCGGACCGTGGGAGAGATGGAGGAGCTGCTCCACACTGGTACAGGACGACGTTATGCAGCGTTTAAACCGACCCAAAGCCCTGAGTTGTAGGAGTAATGCCGCTTTTCAAAGCCTGGTCGCTAAAGGGGTCTGCACATCCCTGAGTTGCTGACCCTTCTGATGGAGAACAAGCATAAGTTAGCGTGAACACACCAACTGAAAAAGTATATGAACTAGAACTAAATCCCCCCCCCCCCCCTAGTGTCCCAGGAGGACCACAGTGGCTCCGCCTCCTTTGTGTGCGTGCTGCTGAGCCACGGCGGTGAAGGGACCTTCTTCGGGACGGACGCCTCCACCGAGCTCGAGACGCTGACCGGAATGTTCCGCGGCGACCGCTGCAAGACTCTGGTGGCCAAGCCCAAACTCTTCTTCATACAGGTGGGCTTTGAAGGACAGCATTATAACGTGTGGATTACTGCTGATGTGTGGGTTTATTTAGCGCACTGAGGGCGAACTCACTGTACCTTGCCCAAGTCCGTTTCACACCTGTACTGTGCTCAAGTACGATTGCCCCCCCCCCCCCCCCTGCAGTACGCTGGCTTGTGCTGCTCACGCTTGACAATCTCAACTGGGCCTGAGTACGGTTGCCAGTACATTCGTCATCACGTCGTAATACGTCACCACCAAGCGTCCGCCGCTTAGTAGAACAACACAGAGAACCCAGTTAACACTTTACTGACTTTGAGGCTTATTTGTAGTCGTTCTACTCAGTCACAGCCCTCTCTCACTGAGCGTTTTTACACTGCTAAATAGGCCGTTTTATGCACGCTTTTTTCGCGGCACGGCCTTTGCGTTTACACTCCCCGAGGTAAATTGCCTGCTTGAGCTAGAACCCCAATTTACCCCCCCGGACCTTGCACACATTGGTGGTTATTGGGTTTAATTCTGTTGTAAATGCAACTGCTCCGCGGTTCCACATAACACTGTCTACCAGTCACACCGGTTTCACAGTAGGGCTTTGACTCCGAACTTCGTTATTCAAATAAAATACGGATATCAAAAAATAAATCAAAATTTGAACAAATATTAGGCAGCCCTTAATATTAAAATCTGTTATGGGCAGGCCAAGATGGAGAGACGTCGGAGAACCCGACGCAGTCTATTCATAATATTGTAATGACCACGGAAGAGGCAGTGAATGAAGTATTGATTAGACCGCGATTTATTAGAAACCTAATGAACCGTTGGAACGCGCAAGACCGGTAACCATAGCAACGCGGTAAACAAACCTTGCGAAGCCCAATCCAGGTCTTACTGAAGGCATTTAATGGTCAAAATATCATTGATAAATATTCTAATATGTTCGAATATTAATATTAATAAACAAACGCACTTCGAATATGATTTTTGGGCAAAAATCAAAGCCCTATATCACGGTAATGTCAAAATCCATACCGTAGCGCAAATTCACACCGGTGTACTTTCTTGACCGTTTATACCGTATACACCAGGGGTTTTCAAAGTGTGAGAGAGTGAGCCCCCCCTCAGAGAAAAAAATTCAGCTGAGCCCCCCCCAAATTTCTTTTTTCTAAAGACCTGTGTTTTGAAAGCTATCTTAATTATTTTACACATTTTAAACATCTCTGATCATAATTTTAAAACATTTGAAACATATTTTTTAAACATATTTTTTAAACATTTTAAACATATTTCTGAAACATTACAACATCTTTGTGCGTTTTTAAACACATTTCTTAACACAATTTAACAACTTTATCTATGCATGTTTTAGCTTAACCTTTTTTAAATACATTTGAACATCTTAATCTGTGTAAACTGCCAGTTTACACAGATTCATTCAGGGTCCCCGACTCTGAATTTTCAGAGTCGAATAAGATCTGCTTTTTCAGTCCAGAGATTCGACTATTCGGCGGGGTTTGTTTACCGGCGTTGCTATGGTGACCTAAATTATTATAAGCAACTGAAAACGATGCCGGTTTGAAACTAAAACTGTGATTCTGAAAAAGTATAAATGCTATCAAAATTCCGTTTGGATAGTATTGAAGATACAAGTGTGTAGATTTGTTCAATGGTTTGAACGATGGTAAACGGTTGAAAAATGAATGAGTTACGATGTCTAGAACTAGGCGTATCAGAATGGGCGGACGTCTTCAATGAAAACAGCTGAAAACGAAGCGGTATGAAACTAAAACGGTGGTTCTGAAGAAATTTTAAATGATATCAAAATTCTGTTTCGATATTATTGAAGATACAAGTGTGTAGATTTGTTAAATGGTTTGCACGAAGATAAACGGTTGAATATTGATTTAGTTAGGTGGTTACTTCTACAGTTGAAGTACGATTGATGATTTGAATCATCGGCTTTCAGGTTTTTCTTCAGGTTTATTTTTTTCTCACCTCGCGCCCCCCCTGAAGAACTCCCCCCTGAAGAACTCTGTGGGGCGCGCGCCCCACAGTTTGAAAACCACTGGTATACACCCCTACTATTGATCATTCAACACTACCCTTCTAAGAACAAGCTATGGGACTCTAAACTAGTCTCGCCTTATCTCCACCTTATCTGAACATTGTAACTGTGTATCATTTAAGTTGTATTAGCTTGTCATGTTAAGTGTGATGTCTTGTTTGTGTTCTAGTATGTATAGTATGAGATTTGTGTTTTAGTATGTAACCATTGTCCGGTCTTTTATGTATTTTGAAACATGTTGCCGCAAATCTTTTTCCCTGGGAGAAGAATTACTTTACCTCAATGGGACTTTTCCTGGGTAATAAAGGTTCAATAAAATAAATTAATGAATAATGATCTCTGCTAGGCATGTCGTGGCATCTGTTTCGACGATGGGATTCAAACGGACAGCTCCTGTGACGAATCATCGGATAGGATTCCCGTGGAGGCGGACTTCTTGTACGCCCACTCTACAGCTCCAGGTAATCAGTAATCTCGGCTGTCTGAATCATGAGGCGATCAAATGCCAATCGTGGTCCTTTGGTCACAAATAACATACTGCATGTCAGACATTATTAGAGGCCATTTGGTCCGCGCCCCTTGTTTTCGCCCCTTGGAAATCATAAGTGATCTGAGGGGTTCAAGACTAAAACACGTTTTCTGAATTTGTGGATTTCAGGCTAATCATCGTCAGTACCCTGTTGTGGATTGGGTCGTGGGGGGTAGCTGAAGTGTACTCACAGGGGGTAAATATTAAAAACAATAAACTCTGTATTAAATGTATCGTACGTGATCTCCCACCAGGCTATTACTCCTGGAGGAACGAGGGCACAGGCTCCTGGTTCATGCAGGCGCTGTGCGAGATGCTGAAGAAGCACAGCAGCCAACTGGAGCTGATGCAGATCATGACGCGGGTCAACCACAAGGTGGCGCTGGACTTTGAGTCGTTCACCTTGGATCCAGGGAGCAATAAGAAGAAGCAGATGCCATCCATCACCACCACATTGACCAAGGACTTCTACTTCCGTTGATAGTTGCCAACTGATGGAGTCCGTTTTGGGACCGTTAAAGTGATCCGATTGATTCAACTACGGGTGCTGAGGAAATTATTGGCTGTTTTTTTGTTTCTTCAGGTCTGTCCTGTCTGTGCTTGTGGTGGATGGGAGAAGCATTTGTTGCCGTCTTTGCGATCTATTTGATTGGAACTGGGGATCCTGTGCTTGCTTTGATATACTTTATTTCTATGCCACAACGTGCTCTGGAGATGAACAGCTCTGGCCAGATTTTAATCACTTATTTTACATAGAATTCCCAGATTATTTCAGATTTTATTGAATTCTTCTACAGGAAAGTGTATATTGCTTTCACTCCAATGTGAATGCAGGTCTTTTAAATGTTCAACAACCAGTATTGTGCTTGAGTATTATTGGTTTGTTGTTGCTGTATAAGGGGATATTTTGAAATTGCACTTTCAAGCAAAATTTACCTTTTCTCATTTGTTTATGAAAATACTAAATTAAAAGTTAACCTGAATGACGCATGACTCCTCAGTCATTTCTCATATAACAAGACCCCTTACCTTTTAGGGTTAGGGGTCCATTATATATCCTGTTGATCTGGGGCCGTATTCACAAAGGATCTTAGGGCTAAAAGTAGGTCCTAACTGGCGAATTTAGGAGTAACTCCTAAAAATAATGGGCGTGTCACTCTTAAATTTAGGACTCCTAACTTTTTTCACTAAGAGCAATTCACTAAGTATTTTAGGACTAAAAGTAGCACCTAAGTCTAGGAGAGCTTAAAAGTCCTCAAGAGGACTCCTAACTCAGTAAGACCTATTCACAAAGAATCTTAAAATGCCTGCGAGACGAAATGTTAGGGTATTCAATTTATTGTGGAGTTAATGCGCGATGCAATAACATCCCCGACTAGCAGGAATAATCCGATTATTCCCGAAATAAAATGTTATAAAAATTATAAATTATAAAAAAATATATATAACTTATAAAAAATAAAAATAATTGCGCCATCAAAAGACGAGGACGTGTTCGTCAATAGGAAGAAAGTGCATTCCATCAACACGCAGGTTGTTTTTGATGCAAATTTTAACATAGCCTACTGGATGTTGTTGCAAAGTGGCCTGGATCTTCAGCTACCCATGATTCGCGCATTTTAATGGTGAGCGGTCTGAGGCAGCTTTTTGAGATGTACCAGTTGGGTGTCACTTGCTGGGTGACAGTGACTATCCATGCAAGACGTGGCTCTAGACACCCTACCTCAATCCACAACCGGGAGCACAGTTAAAGTGTAACATGTAAGTGATTACGCAGATTACGTATAGTCCTATGCGTAAAACACATCGTATTGGCTCTTTGCGAGCACACAAACATACACGAAATGTTGTGGAGAGAGGAATTGGGCAGATGAAACGTCGGTTTCATGTCCTCCACGGCGAAATACGCCTCACCCCAGAGAGGGCAAGCACAGTAATCACTGTATGTGCCATTCTACACAACCTCTGCATGCGGAGGAACATTCCACAGCCAGACGATGATGATGATGGCGATCAACATTACAAGGAATTTGGCCGTGTGGAACCGAGTGGACAGGCATTTAGGGATCACTTTGAAAACACATTTTAGGTAAACACCGTGGCACAAATCAGTCAACACTTGGGTAGTTCGTAACATTTATTTTATTTTAGATTTTACGTATTTTTATTGTTTGCTTTCTCTCTCTTGAACGTGCAGGCTACAACATCATTATCGTGGTCTGCACAAAATTGTCATCATGCTTGTATTCTGCTAACTGCACTATAACTACTTAATAGGAATTCATTTCTAGCCTAGGCTATTTCCTTGTTTTTCGGTGATTCAGTGGGCTCGTCTGAACAACCAATCACCGAACTGACCGCTTCTAAACTCGTGCACGAGAATTGACGTAATCCATAGCAACGGCGCGTCACTCTTAGTTCACTCTCTGTGATTTATCCTTAGTAAGAGTAGGTCTCAGCGGCTTTGTGAATAACTTTTAAGAAAAAACTCCTACGTAAAATGTTTTAGCACGAGTTAGGAGCACTCCTAGCGGTAAGATAAAATGCTTTGTGAATACGGCCCCTGAGCTCATAGGCTACATGAGGAGGGACAGCCCAAGCATGTCTGTCATAGACTGGCTGAGGCCGTGATTCCTCTCGACACCATTTGACGCCAGTCCATGTTCACGTTCTCAAACCGGCTTGGAATCTGTTACCAGCCCGAGGCCCGTAGTCCAGACTGGAGCTGAGCGCAGAAGACTTGCTGTTGTTGGGAAAAATAACCTGCTGAGTACATCACATGTACATTATAAATATAGCTAACTCCTACCCTAGCCTGATGAGCACATCACATGGACACATTACAATATAGTCAACTCTTGCTCTAACCCAACGAACACAAACATGATAATATATAGTCAGGTCAAGGCCGGAGCTGAAGGCCCCATCTCCCAGGCTGGCAGATGGTGGACACTCAGACAATGCACCAGTCATCCTCAAGAACGGGAGAGCCACATTAATTTATCACACAGGAGACATTTTGAGAGCTCTTCCCCGTTAGGAGGAACCAAGAGATACCCCTGCCCACACCAGGGGCCTGAGAGCCACATTAAATTATCACACACGAGACACTTTGGGGGGGGCACTCCCCCGTTTTAATTTATCACACCGGAGACACGAGGAGCTCTCCCCCGTTACGAAGCTCTCCCAGGGCCTGGGAGCCAAGACCAAGCAAAACACACAGAACCACACACACCTCAAACGCACACACCTCATCGAGAGGAGGATACAGCATAAAAACTGTACCACACAGGGACTCTGCACCTTCTTCTGAAGCAGACCTTCCACGGAGGCGAAACTCCGGACGAACCATCAGCGCTGATTAGGGACTTAGACATATTCGATTTCTCACGCTTTATGACTCTGTATAACCGTTGCCACTTTACTTAATAAATCCAAGGTCCTCGTGCCGACAGACTTTATTACCTCTCCGTCTCATTTCATCTGGACCAGTAACTAGACAGACCGTTTTTCCCCACAATTTGGTGACCACCGACGTGATTTTTTCTGAATTGAACCGCAACTGGGAAACGAGAGACGGAGAGCGGCACGGCCTCGAGACCCCGGAGCACCGGAAAGATTCCTGCAGCCTCACCTCGCGTACGCCCAACAAAAGGTAGGCAGAACCTGTTGATAAAATCCAAACTCTGCATAGTTATATAGGAACCACATTAGGAGGTGAGACTGTGAGAGCGGTTCGCTACGGGATATCTCGTGGGGACGAATAGAGTTGCATTCCAGCATTTCCCCATAAACCCGATTGACCCTGAACGCGTGACACATCGAATATCGGCTCGTTGCATGGTGAAAGAATACCCACGAGACCATAGGGCCTATAAGAATCGGGCATAGTGATACAAGACTACCGATGGCCAAGTAATGGATGTGTAATAAATCCACCGGCGTTTTAAAGAGGGTTAGGGTCCCCACCGGCGTTTTAAAGAGGGTTAGGGTCCCCACCGGCGTATTAAAGAGGGTTAGGGTCCCCACCGGCGTCTTAAAGAGGGTTAGGGTCCCCACCGGCGTCTTAAAGAGGGTTAGGGTCCCCACCGGCGTCTTAAAGAGGGTTAGGGTCCCCACCGGCGTTTTAAAGAGGGTTAGGGTCCCCACCGGCGTATTAAAGAGGGTTAGGGTCCCCACCGGTGTCTTAAGAGGGTTAGGGTCCCCACCGGCGTCTTAAAGAGGGTTAGGGTCCCCACCGGTGTCTTAAAGAGGGTTAGGGTCCCCACCGGCGTATTAAAGAGGGTTAGGGTCCCCACCGGCGTTTTAAAGAGGGTTAGGGTCCCCACCGGCGTTTTAAAGAGGGTTAGGGTCCCCACCGGTGTCTTAAAGAGGGTTAGGGTCCCCACCGGCGTATTAAAGAGGGTTAGGGTCCCCACCGGCGTCTTAAAGAGGGTTAGGGTCCCCACCGGCGTTTTAAGAGGGTTAGAGTCCCCTTCTTTGTTTGTGTATTAAATAATTCTATGTGGTAAGAAGCTTAGAGTCCTTTATCAGGGTTAGAGTCCCTTTGCAGAGGAAACGGTATGCCTGGGGCATGAGTGACACACAGAGAGACAGTGTGTGTATGCGCGAGAGAGAGGAGACAGAGTGAGAAAGACTGTGTGCGTCTCTGTGCGCGTGTACGCAAGAGGTTATGTTTCTGTGTGCGTCTGCGGGAGACAGAATGAGAAGTATGTTGATATGTTTTTGTGTGTGCGTCTGCGAGAGACAGAACGAGAGGTCTGTTGATATGTTTCTGTGTGCGTCTGCGGGAGACAGAATGAGAGAAGTCTGTTGATATGTCTCTGTGTGTGTGTTTAGAGGAGACAGAGTGAGAAAGGCTGTGTGCGTCTCTGTGCGCGTGTACGCAAGAGGTGACGTTTCTGTGTGTGCGTTTGGAGGAGACAGAATGAGAAAGATCTGTTTAGGTGTGTGTGTGAGAGGGAGCGAGAGAGATACACAAGGAGAGCTAAAGTCGGAGGACGACCAGAGGGACCATTTTCCCTCTAGACAGTTGGAGGTAGCGATAGAGTGCGTGTTTTTCTAACAATGAACGGTTGTTTCAGGACCACGAGAAGGGACTCTGTATGGTTTTCAGGCCCAGAGTGTAATCCCCTTTCCCATATGTGTAGTCCTCCCATTTGAGGTCCCCGTCCACCATATTTGAAGTCCTCTACTCCACCTCATGTTGTAGTTCCCCTCCCTAGAATTGTATGGAAGTTAGAACCTGTGAGGGTGTTTTGGTTCGGCCTGACGAGGCCTGTACCAATTTCGGTGGTCAGCTTCTAGTTTTGTGTATATAGAAATTTGGAAAGGTGGAGCAGTATTATATATAAGTTATATATAATAAAGTGAAAAGTTATTTGTGAATGAAGGGACAGAAGGATCTTTTTGTGTGTGAGAGATAGTTATTAGGCCTTGTTCCATGATGGGGAGTTGAAGATGTTGCATTCCAGGCTTATCTGTTAACGGTCCTAGCTGCTGCTTGACCCCAAGGGGAGTGAGGAAGGGTGAGAGAGAGAGAACACATTTCCCCCCCATTTGTCGACCTACACCATTCAGGCAGTACAGAGAGACACAAACACACAGTACAGAGAAAGGAAATAGAGAGTGTGTTCAACTGAAAGCGTGTGGTGGCCATACGCCATAAAATACCACATATCCAAGGAATACAGGTAGAGCTCTGTTGAGTTTTCAGGTTTTGATAAATTTGTAGTTCCCCGTCTGCCATGTTTGAAGTTCTCTGTAGTCTCTGTCCATAGGTTTCACCTATAAAGGTTTCACCTCTGCTGGCCGAGAAAAGGAACTACCACTGGTTTCTCCCACACCCAGCCCCCGGAGCACGCGCGCTCTCAAGGCGTTATGGCCGCACCCAACGTGGGAGGGAGACACGCAGAGAGAGAGAGAAGCCACATTCCACCCTTATCTGTTGTCTTGCACCAAACAGCACCCCGTACTGAGGAGGGAGAGAGAGCGTGTTCTCCTGAAGGAGGGAGAGAGTCACAGGGAGACACACAGTGGATATTCACATTATGGCTAATTTGTTTTAGTTTTAGTTTTGTTTTTTGTCTTCCTAGGACAACAGTTATCATTCATGATGATGAACATCGAAGTTCATGAGGAGGTTAGAAGGACAATAACGTTGATACTTTAATAGGACAACAGTGATGCTAATCTAATGCAATTGGACTAAAGAAGGTGTTGCTATTAACTAAGTGATTAATATTATTTTCACACAGGAAAGAATAATTGAATAAATATGGATATGATAAAGATGAGAATAATAATAAAAAAAATAAAACGTAATATTGATAAACTGTACAAGTAGGACAACACCTATTAAAATATGGGGCATATCTCTTTGGTCAAGGATGACAGGTGGATTAGCGCTACATCTGCTGGGAAGGGATCCTACATGCTATGTTGTCAATTTGGATTCGGAAGTAGTGGGTTTACCTTTCAAATGCCACTACTGCTGCTGCAACACTTTAATAATTTTAACTCTGATAAATGACTTTTTGTTTTATAGTTTCCCTGAGGTGTATTCATTACGCACAAACTTGGCTGCATAGGGCAGTTGGGGCTGAAGACTCTGTCTCCATCCCTCCACTTTGCGATCTATACCACCATATAGGTGGGGATTGATTGTATCTTCCAGGTATGGCATCCTGCAGCGAGCCAGTATGGAAGGCTGGTTAGCCAACGACGGGTAAGATCCCACCTTGACACCCGGGACGACCTAAGGCAGGCACAGTCACGATTACTTGGCAGAGTCGCTGTGGGCACTGGCTCACTTGATCATAAAGTGACGAGCTGCAACAATCATGGGAAGTGCTAGGTGGGGTGTAGGGTGGAGGAGGAACAGGGGTCAGATATGTCAGCTCTTGCAGCAGAGGTGGTCTTGGAACGGGGCATGTCGCGTTTTATTTTATTTTATTTTACCTTTGTGGTATAGAAGGCCACTAACGCATGTACGTTTTTTCGGTTTAGTGCATGACTTTGGAACAGCGTGGTTTCAGGCGGCTGATGGTAAACCCACCCATATTGGGCTTTGGATTTGGACATACTGGTTTCGATTTCCCTTCCCAAAAGATTGGTTTCAGTTTGCTGATGCTTAAGGTTAGACGTCTCGACGTTGGTTGTACCAACAGCGTTCTTAGATTTGCTTATCATTTAATGCGCATGGATTTGACCATTGCGCAAGGAGGTATTGAGGAGAATTAGGAAATTTTTTGAAAACAAGGTTTTTCTTCACCATACTTGCAAACAATGATTGACATCCAGCTAAATGAGTGTGAAATATATGAAAAAACAGTGTTCAACAGATGGGTAGAAGCAGTCCCATCAAAAGACCAAAGTGCGGCTACAGTAATCAAGTTTCTGACTAGAGAATTCATGCCAAGGTTTGGAATTCCGTCACAAATTAGCTCGGGCGATAGGGCAGCGTTTATTCAGAAAACACTCAAACAAGTGATTTAACATCTGCATGTCAAATAAAGACTAGTCTGTGTCTACAATCCTCAAACCACAAGGTATGGTGGAGAGAGGAATGGGACGCTTAAGACAAAGATTAACAAAATTAAATTAGAGTACTAAATTAAAGGACTAATGCACTACGACTGACACTAATGAGTTATCGCATGAAAACTAACAGAACGACACATCTAACCCCGCATGAAATGCTTTAGGGTCGACCCATGCCTTCACTTAACATTCGAGGGTCCCAAAAGGGACTTCCATTAGAGTAATTAGAAATAGAATTAAGGAAAATATGTTTGAACATCTAACTGTTGTACATAAGTTTGTAATTCCAGCAAGAGAAACACAAAGTTCCAGGGCCAGAGGAGGAGCCAGATGCAGACACGCCCGGAGCCGACCAACTACCCAAGGATGATGCAATCAGATTTCGGCAGGGTTTGAATCAGTCCTGTTTTGGTGGTCCACTATTAACAAAAATGTTGATTGGATAAATAGTATATACTATAATCAGCAACGTTTTGTCAATTTTTCCACGGATAAGGTCAAGGGACTATATAGATATAGATATGCTATTGGCAGAGCAAGGAGGGGTGTGTGGGATGATAAAGACGACATGTTGTACTTTTATCCCCAATAACACAGCACCGGATGGGTCGGTGGCCAGGGTGCTGGCAGGGTTACAGTCCCTCAGATTAGATTTGGCAGAGAGAATTCCGGCATTAATGACCCCTTCACAGGATGGATGGAGAGCCCAATGAGCGATGGGCGCTACAGGTGCAGCAGGTGCCATCCAAGCTTACCTGGGGATCGAGAGTTTGGACGAGGGACCACCAGAGGGGCCCGACCTGATCTGGCTGGAGAACATGGAACAGACCCCTGCACCATTGTCCAAGAGCCCCCACGCAATGCAGCGCACCAATACATGAAGATCACGTGACCCCCCCCCCCCTTCCCCATCCCAGCCACTGCAAGTGGGCCCCACCACCGTATGCTGAAACCCCACCACCACACCCCCCTCCCCCCCCCCCCCGCCTGTGACGTGCTAGTAACCTCTCCAGGTGGGCTGCCCCATTCCCGTCCCCGCCAACGGCACCACCCCCCTCCCACCTGACGCACCCACGTCGCCCGGACCAGGGATCTGCGTTCCGGTACCAGGGGCTGCGGCCCGTTCCCTTAAGGCTTGAGGGCGCCCCTGGCTGTATTCGCTTCTGTACGCTTCACTGTTTTTAGCCGCTCCCATATCTATGCCCACGTCTACGCAACCGACGCCGGGAACGCAAATGTTGTTGTTTATATCGCTGTCCCACTAGATGGAGCTCGGGGATACACACGGGCGAGATTCCAGGGGCCTTGATTGCCCGTTTATCAGATGAGGTCCTGAGCGCAGTTGAATAAAAGGGTCTAATGCTCAGGTGGCGCCTTGCGTCCACCTGCCCGTGATGACGCTCAGGACTATTCCGTGGTTTCAGTTGTTCCCGTGCCCCGGGCCTACCCTGGATACCCCATGCGTGTGATTGCTCATTGTTACACGACCAGTTAACTCCTCCTCACATCCTTAGTGTGTGGTCATCTAGGGATGGGTTGAGGGGGATTGCCATTCGTTGTGTACCTCATATCTTTCTGATATTATTATTATTAAGGGACACGTTTCATGGTTGCATTTCTTTCCTGTGATTGTTATTGTGTAGTGTTTGTGTGATTGTTGCATTTTTGTTTATATCGTTATTGTTTGTTAGTTTTATTGTTGCATTTTGTTGTTATTATTATGGTTTGGTGTTGGTTTTGTTGTGTGGCCAGCTTTGTTGTTGGTTGTTGTTTTTTGGTATCGTTTGATATTTGTTTTTGTATTGTTGTATGCTTGTTGTATGTTTGTTGTGTATCATCTGCTGCCAGTATTGTTGGTATTGTCTGCTCGCGATGTAAGGCCGGGGGTGGATGCCACCCCCTAGGTGGGGTGTGTGTGGCATACCCATGTCTGAAGCATGGGTAGCGTTTCTCCCACGTGGTTCCCCATACACCCGGTCCAGCGAGTTGTTTTAGTCCCATGCTCATGGTTGTTTGTTTTTATGATCGTTTTTCCTTCTTTCTGTTATTTCTAATGGTGTTATGATGGTAGTCCCGTGCTGGAGTCCTATCCCTCGTACCCCTAATGAGTAAAAGTCGTCTTGCGACGACTTGAGGGGGATATGTTGGTAAAAATAACCTGCTGAGTACAGCACATGTACATTATAAATATAGCTAACTCCTACCCTAGCCTGATGAGCACATCACATGGACACATTACAATATAGTCAACTCTTGCTCTAACCCAACGAACACAAACATGATAATATATAGTCAGGTCAAGGCCGGAGCTGAAGGCCCCATCTCCCAGGCTGGCAGATGGTGGACACTCAGACAATGCACCAGTCATCCTCAAGAACGGGAGAGCCACATTAATTTATCACACAGGAGACATTTTGAGAGCTCTTCCCCGTTAGGAGGAACCAAGAGATACCCCTGCCCACACCAGGGGCCTGAGAGCCACATTAAATTATCACACACGAGACACTTTGGGGGGGCACTCCCCCGTTTTAATTTATCACACCGGAGACACGAGGAGCTCTCCCCCGTTACGAAGCTCTCCCAGGGCCTGGGAGCCAAGACCAAGCAAAACACACAGAACCACACACACCTCAAACGCACACACCTCATCGAGAGGAGGATACAGCATAAAAACTGTACCACACAGGGACTCTGCACCTTCTTCTGAAGCAGACCTTCCACGGAGGCGAAGCTCCGGACGAACCATCAGCGCTGATTAGGGACTTAGACATATTCGATTTCTCACGCTTTATGACCCTGTATAACCGTTGCCACTTTACTTAATAAATCCAAGGTCCTCGTGCCGATAGACTTTATTACCTCTCCGTCTCATTTCATCTGGTCCAGTAACTAGACAGACCGTTTTTCCCCACACTGTTCAGGCAGGGAGACGAAAAGCCTAAGCAAAAACTAGACCAAGTGATCTAAAGAGTTTTATTGAGTCACCCAGTGTGTGGGTTGAATATGAAATTTACGGAACACCACAGATTAGGGAATTGTAAACAGGCACTTAGGACCCTGCAAGTGTAATTTAATGTAGAGTAAGTGGAACTAAACTAAAATAATTTCTGATATGTTGACATTCTGTGGGCAAGACCTTGGAAATTCTAAATGAAAAATGAAATGAAAAAAAAAAATAGGCTACGAAAGAGACAGTGCGTCAATTTGGAATAATCCCGTTGACTAAATCGCGTAATTAACGCGTTGACTTGCCCAGCCCTAAAAAAAAACAAAACGAAACAAACGCATCCTTCTGTTACGTATTTTAAGAATCTAAGCTACCCACACATAGACCCAATGAGACAGGACCAAACATATAAGCCGTAAATACTATACATAGCCACAAGGGGAGCAAGACCTTATTGGAGGCTGCTCCAGCCACAGTTAGCAGCGCTTTTATATATACGAAGAAGCCGAAGCCAGTACGGCACCCCGGCCACGCCCACTAGGCCACGCCCAAAGAGAAGAGGGAAAAGAACAGAACAGAACAGTACAGGAGAGATTTTCAGCGACACCCGCGAAGGGTCACGGGCCTCTGCCCGTGGCCCATAGTAGCCAGAGTTATTATCTCTCACACGTGTTCTACACGATTCCTAGAATTCCCTCCGTATAGCTTCACTTACCATGCCGAAACATGCCGACGACTTTATAATAAATGAAGTGAGTTCAAAGCAACCCGGGATTGGACAACTTTCTTTGAGAATATGCAACACTTCCAAGAGGAAAACTAAACGAACAAAAAACTAACCAAAAAACTGGTTAGAGATGGCCCGTCTGACCGCCGTTCCTGTGGGATGATCCACCGTGATGGGGTCCACCACATCATCTGCCACCAATGGCACATGTGGGGCTCTCTCTTTGCGAATTGTTGCAATATTGTGGAGCACCACACATGGCGTGATAATCTGGCTTCCCCTCTCTGGCTTGACCCTCAAACCACGGAGGCAGTTCCAGCGGGCCTTGGTTACTCTAAAGGTCATCTCGATCCTCACCCGGCATGTCATGGCTACATTTGGTATGAATGTTAATGTGTCATTCCATTTGGTAATCTCAAAACTTCATTGTGACTTTTGTTCAATAATTACAATGGACGGAAAAACATTTGCTCGTGTTCAATTATTTTATTTATTAGCCGTCGCATCGCCATGCAGTTGCTGTTAAAGTAGAAAAAAAACATTATTTCAATAGTCAGTCGAGCTTAACCAAAGAAAATCTAAAAATAGCCTACCCTCTCGAGGAGCTGGATCTCGATCTTCAATTTTTTTTTCACCAAGACTTTAATATCGTTGTCCAGCTCCAAGTTGCGCTTGTACAGCGCCCTTATAGTGTCTGTTCCAATCTAAAGAAATGATGGGTTAAAATCGTAATTCAGTTACCATGGTCAAAGCCTTGTGGCGCACCTTACAAAAGGAATAACCTAAATAAAAACCTTGTCTGTCCCTCGAGAAGGCCTTGAGGAGGTGGAGGTGGATGGCCCATCGAATGCCATTTCCCTCTATAGAATAAATTATCAAAAGGAAGAGTCATGTGAAACAGTTACAGCACTGCTCGGTTGAGTTTCCCCATTGTGATGGCTCTTTAGAAAGTTCAAGGTGGCCCCACGTTCAACGTACATTAACCTTGGTTAGTCAAGTGCCATGTTGTCCATTATCCCATAACCGCTATGTCAGTGACTCAATTAGGCCTAGGCATTTTTTAATCTACAAATTCATATTATAGCTGTGAGAATTGTTAAGAAAAATCACCTCCATAGTCGCCTTGGAGTCACAGGCCGACAGAGTCTCCTGCAAGAATCAGGGAAACCTATTATAGGACATTCTTTCCAAAAAATTTAACATTTAGAAGAATACCTGACACTTTCCTTTGATAGTTATATACCTCTGATTGGAGCTTGATTGTCGGCGGCTCCTCCAAAATAATGTTTGTACCTTCAACTAAAAATGACACGATTAATTTACACTCAATCATTTCACATTTGATTAGCAAGACAATTATTTGTGTCCAATGCCAATACATGAATACATACTCATTACAAACAACTTGGATGTCAAGGCAGTGGGGTCAGAGGACATCCCCCCTTCCACTCCTACCATCATCGGCCGACCTTCGTTGTTGACGAGAGCCAGCTCCTCCGAGGTGGTGAAGGGCGGTGGAGTGGTCTCCCTCCCAGTCGTATTCATTTGTGGTTTCTTTTTATTTGCTACAGGTAATCAACATGAGATTAAAGGTTGGAGCCTAGGCCATTGCAAATCATAGGCTAGATTCACCTGAAATTATTAAAATGGATGCTTACAATTTACCACATTGAATAATGTTTTTAGATTTATTTTTGACTTGGCCCCATGTTCTTAGGTGCGTGCTGGCACCACATGGTGGTAAAAGGCATGATGATAGGACTACATGATATCTTTTAGACAATATGCAGAATCTTCTCACTTACGAATTAACATGGTCGGCTATTTTTTGCCAGCACGCAACCTAGCCTTATTATGGGCAACCCTGTTCCCCTTGGCTGTAATTTGTATTTTGAATTTCTCGTATGAATTCATAATGATGCACTGCTCGTCTTGAGTGAAATACACCGCTCTTGCTCGATTCATTTTGCATAAGGGTGAATCAAATGACGCGATAAACGCCCCTTTTATGTGAACACGCATTGAACCTAAATATAACAAATCATATAACAAATCAAATGAATTGGAAGCCTGTACAAAAGTTCACTCCGTCCATCCATCAAAATGCTACTCACATGGTTGACGCTAAACCAGCCACAGCAGGGACACAAGCAATACTAATGTACAATGGCCACACCTGCCTTAAATAAGGCCTTAATTAGGGGACTGGACCAATCTGGGGCTGCATTCAAGAGCACTACGCTTGACTAGGGTTTCTAGCCTGCTACACATGTCTTGATCCTACTCATGAGCAGGAAAGCAATTAATCATACCATTTATGTTGACGAATTAAAGAAAATGTATTTCGTGAAATACCTGTGTGCGTGTTTCAGAATGATTCAGACTAGGCTACTCGCCCCTATCTGCAACATGTACAACAGGGGTCTCAAACTCAACTTACCTGGGGGCCCCTGGAGGTAGAGTCTGGGTCAGGCGGGGCCGCATCAAGTATTCCACAAAAAAAAGGAGCACAATTGACCCAATCTAAGTTAATGGTCGGGCTATAATTAGATCACATTGGCTATGTAATCGCTGACAACAGGGAACATTTTATAGCGGTTGGTTAGTGTCCTTTGGCCTTTGTCGGGACTCAGGACACGCAACTCAAAATTGGGACTATCCCGCAACACCGGGACATCTGGTCACCCTACCACAAGTGATAGAAAAGTTGGCAAGCGATTCAGCAGGAACGTGCGTTCGACAACAACGTGCGGGCCGCACTAACACAACATTTTGATGTCAAGTAGAGGGCAACTAAATATCATCCCGCGGGCCTCAATTGGCCCCCGGGCCGCGAGATTGAGACCCCTGATCTACAAGATATCATTAACAACACTATTTATTAATTATTCACAGGTCTGTCACACTGACTGACAAACGATTCCGTTGTAGTCCAGGGGCCGTATTCACAAAGCATTTTATCTTACCGCTAGGAGTGCTCCTAACTCGCGCTAAAACATTTTACGTAGGAGTTTTTTCTTAAAAGTTACTCACAAAGCCGCTGAGACCTACTCTTACTAAGGATAAATCACAAAGAGTGAACTAAGAGTGACGCGCCGTTGCTATGGATTACGTCAATTCTCGTGCACGAGTTTAGAAGCGGTCATTGGTTGTTCAGACGAGCCCACTGAATCACCGAAAAACAAGGAAATAGCCTAGGCTAGAAATGAATTCCTATTAAGTAGTTATAGTGCAGTTAGCAGAATACACGCATGATGACAATTTTGTGCAGACCACGATAATGACGTTGTAGCCTGCACGTTCAAGAGAGAGAGAAAGCAAACAATACAAATACGTAAAATCTAATATAAAATAAATGTTACGAACTACCCAAGTGTTGACTGATTTGTGCCAAGGTGTTTACCTAAAATGTGTTTTCAAAGTGATCCCTAAATGCCTGTCCACTCGGTTCCACACGGCCAAATTCCTTGTAATGTTGATCGCCATCATCATCATCATCATCATCATCATCATCATCATCATCATCATCATCATCATCATCATCGTCTGGCTGTGGAATGTTCCTCCGCTTGCAGAGGTTGTGTAGAATGGCACATACAGTGATTAGCCTACTGTGCTTGCCCTCTCTGGGGTGAGGCGTATTTCGCCGTGGAGGACATGAAACCGACGTTTCATCTGCCCAATTCCTCTCTCCACAACATTTCGTGTATGTTTGTGTGCTCGCAAAGAGCCAATACGATGTGTTTTACGCATAGGACTATACGTAATCTGCGTAATCACTTACATGTTACACTTTAACTGTGCTCCCGGTTGTGGATTGAGGTAGGGTGTCTAGAGCCACGTCTTGCATGGATAGTCACTGTCTCCCAGCAAGTGACACCCAACTGGTACATCTCAAAAAGCTGCCTCAGACCGCTCCCCATTAAAATGCGCGAATCATGGGTAGCTGAAGATCCAGGCCACTTTGCAACAACATCCAGTATAGGCTATGTTAAAATTTGCATCAAAAATAACCTGCGTGTTGATGGAATGCACTTTCTTCCTATTGACGAACACGTCCTCGTCTTTTGATGGCGCAATTATTTTTATGTGCGTCCCGTCAATAGCACCGACCACACCGGGCATACCTGCAATTGCCATGAAGTTGTCTTTGATCCTGTGTAATTGTTGAATGTCCAAACGGAAAGTTTATGGCACGGCTGACTGATGGTTGCGATATTTTTAAATCGTCGGCATTGCAAAGTTGCATTTACCCTGTTGCTAAATAACGTAGTGTGGCCAAACATTTTATTTCGGGACTAATCGGATTATTCCTGTTAGTCTGGGATGTTATTGCATTGCGATTAACTCCACAACAAGTTTAATACCCTAACATTTCGTCTCGCAGGCATTTACGATTCTTTGTGAATAGGTCTTACTGAGTTAGGAGTCCTCTTGAGGACTTTTAAGCTCTCCTAGACTTAGGTGCTACTTTTAGGCCTAAAATACTTTGTGAATGGCTCTTAGTGAAAAAAGTTAGGAGTCCTAAATTTAAGAGTGACACGCCCATTATTTTTAGGAGTTACTCCTAAATTCGGCAGTTAGGACCTACTTTTAGCCCTAAAATCCTTTGTGAATACGGCCCCAGACGTGGAGTAGTGGTTGACAGCCCAGGCTCATCTCTTAGAGCCTCAGGCTGCAATTCCTCTCAGACACCGTTTGACACCAACATGTTCACAAACAGGATTGAACCTTGTTTAAAAAATAGATTTTAAAGCAGGGCGAGTTGAAGAAAGATCATTGGTGATGATGTTCGGGGAGCCTTGGATTGCCTCAACAGATGCTGTGTGGTTAAACACACAACTACAAACGGAGACGTTATACAACAGAGATCGACACACAACCACACTCATTCTCTCTACATTTATTTAAATGTTTTAACAAATGTCTGCCAATACACGTGTAGACAGGGATGTTGGCTAAGAGGACATAGTGATGGCTCTGTTCCAACCAATCTTGTTCCTCCTAGCTCCGCCCTGTGATTGGTCAGTCGGTAGGCCCCATGGACCTATAAGGAACGGCCTAGTGAGCGTCTCCCTGTCTGAAGGTGAAGTCCCGTCCTTACATGTCCATCACCTTTGGTCGCGTACACGGTAGGTTAATGAACTTTTTAAAAACATATTGTAAACTCATGTTAATCACTTACGTAGGATTATTTTTTAAATAACGGATTTGAGCGTAAACTAGTTATTTGGGGATCAGTTGGCCGTTTCACTTTCACTTTGACGCCGCTTTTCTTAAATAGGAGTCTCGCTCCTGTGGTTTCAGGTCGCATTATTCAGCTCTACTGTCACCTTTAGTAACAAATCAACTATGGATGAGTTCCTTCTCCGTCATGTACCCGGCCGTGTATTAATGTTTAAGTGTAACTAACTCCATATATAGAATAATAACCATGTCAGAGAACCGTGGCGATGCAGAGGAGCGAGGAGACAGTGTGGACGCCAAATTCTGGCCTCACAGGTAATACCCTATTGGACCCTATTGAAGATACAGAGATAGTGCTTAGTCCTCGCAGATAACTAATAACTGGACCCTAATGACGATCGATATATCACTAGTCGGTTATCGGCATTGCAGAGGAAATTCCTTTGCGAAGTCATGGTGCATGTTTATCACAGTGAGTAACGTAAGATAGAAACAGTACACAAGTACCCAAGCACACAGGACGTAACCCCAACAGAATAAACTACAGACACATGATACATTCTGCTACTCCAAATAGAACAATTTAGAGGAGAGAATGAATGTTGGTGTGTTGATCTCTGTTGTACCACGTCCTCGTTTGTAGTTGTGTGTTTAACCACACGGCATCTGTGTGTTGAGGCAATCCAAGGCTCCCAACCCCCCTGACAAGGCGGGGCGAGAGGGAAAAGCTGGAGCTGGTTCCGGGGACGCCAACCGCTACAGAATGGACTACAAAAGCATCGGAACCTGTGTGATCATCAACAACAAGAACTTCCATGAGAGCACGGGTAAAGCCCCCATTATGACTCCTCATACACAGACATCGCAAGGCGTCCTTCCAAGGCCAGGTGCGATCCAGCGTTCACACCTGGCCTCTGAAGGACGTGTTGTGTGTCAGATCGCAGCCATACTGCAGACCGCTGTGAAGGACATGGATCAATGTTAGTCAAGTGTCTGGACTCATCACAATCGACCTAAGGCATTTTATTTAACAGTCAAGTGACTAAAACATAACGACTAGAGAAGGGCTGTCTAATCGAACTGAGGGCCATGCTGAGGGATGGGAATATAATTAGGGGGCCAGACATTTATTACAATCATTATTACTCCAATGAAGATATATAATAGGCTAGTATTATAGTATATTTTAGTTCAAATATTATCGTTTTTTCCGGGTTTGCTGTTAAATCTTATCAGAAAAAAACGAATCATAAAGCAAAACAGCATTTATTAAGTGCTGTACAATGTTTTTTTTTATAACAAATAAGGTCATGTTTTTCAGCAAAACTGAAATATTGACACATGTGGAATAGGGTAAGAGATGATCGGTGACTGAAATAACAGTAACAGTCATTTAAAGCAGAGATCTGTACTGATTTAAACTTTTTGTGATCGGTTTGTCTTTGCGTTATTAACACACATTTCCCCCAGTGGAGAGGCAGAATCTTTTGTTACCTGCAACAACGTGTGTGTGTGTGTGTGTGTGTGTGTGTGTGTGTGTGTGTGTGTGTGTGTGTGTGGGTGTGTGGGTGTGTGGGCGTGTGGGCGTGTGGGCGTGTGGGCGTGGGTGCGTGGGTGCGTGTGGGCGTGCGTGGGTGCGTGGGTGCGTGGGTGCGTGGGTGCGTGCGTGCGTGCGTGCGTGCGTTTGTTTGTGCGTGCGCGTGTGGGCCTACCCATTCAGGCCAGGAAACCCGTGAGGGGACCGACGTGGATGCGGACGCTGTGGAGAGGACATTCCGCGGTCTGGGCTACAAGATAAGAAGAGAAGACGACCGGACCGTGGGAGAGATGGAGGAGCTGCTCCACACTGGTACAGGACGACGTTATGCAGCGTTTAAACTGACCCAAAGCCCTGAGTTGTAGGAGTAATGCCGCTTTTCAAAGCCTGGTCGCTAAAGGGGTCTGCACATCCCTGAGTTGCTGACCCTCCTGCACGGATGGAGAAGAAGCATAAGTTAGCGTGAAAAAAATTGGTGTGTTTCCCACCCCCCACCTCACAGTGTCCCAGGAGGACCACAGTGGCTCCGCCTCCTTTGTGTGCGTGCTGCTGAGCCACGGCGGTGAAGGGACCTTCTTCGGGACGGACGCCTCCACCGAGCTCGAGACGCTGACCGGAATGTTCCGCGGCGACCGCTGCAAGACTCTGGTGGCCAAGCCCAAACTCTTCTTCATACAGGTGGGCTTTGATGGACAGTATTATAACGTGTGGATTACTGCTGATGTGTGGGTTTATTTAGCGCACTGAGGGCGAACTCACTGTACCTTGCCCAAGTCCGTTTCACACCTGTACTGTGCTCAAGTACGATTGCCCCCCCCCCCCCCCCCCCCCCCTGCAGTACGCTGGCTTGTGCTGCTCACGCTTGACAATCTCAACTGGGCCTGAGTACGGTTGCCAGTACATTCGTCATCACGTCGTAATACGTCACCACCAAGTGTCCGCCGCTTAGTAGAACAACACAGAGAACCCAGTTAACACTTTACTGACTTTGAGGCTTATTTGGAGTCGTTCTACTCAGTCACAGCCCTCTCTCACTGAGCGTTTATACACTGCTAAATAGGCCGTTTTATGCACGCTTTTTTCGCGGCACAGCCTTTGCGTTTACACTCCCCGAGGTAAATTGCCTGCTTGAGCTAGAACCCCAATTTACCCCCCCGGACCTTGCACACATTGGTGGTTATTGGGTTTAATTCTGTTGTAAATGCAACTGCTCCGCGGTTCCACATAACACTGTCTACCAGTCACACCGGTATCACAGTAGGGCTTTGACTCCGAACTTCGTTATTCGAATATAATACGAATATCAAAAAATTAAATCAACATTTTGACAAATATTAGGCAGCCCTTAATATTAAAATCTGTTATGGGCAGGGCAAGAGGGAGAGACGTCGGAGAACCCGACGCAGTCTATTCATAATATTGTAATGACCACGGAAGAGGCAGTGAATGAAGTATTGATTAGACCGTGATTTATTAGAAACCTAATAAACCGTTGGAACGCGCAAGACCGGTAACCATAGCAATGCGGTAAACAAACCTTGCGAAGCCCCATCCAGGTCTTACTGAAGGCATTTAATGGTCAAAATATCATTAATAAATATTCTAATATGTTCGAATATTAATATTAATAAACAAACAGACTTCGAATATGATTTTTGGGCAAAAGTCCAAGCCCTATATCACGGTAATGTCAAAATCCATACCGTAGCGCAAATTCACACCGGTGTACTTTCTTTACCGTTTATACCGTATACACCCCTGCTATTGATGATTCAACACTACCCTTCTAAGACCAAGCTATGGGACTCTAAACTAGTCTCGCCTTATCTCCACCTTATCTGAACATTGTAACTATGTATCATTTAAGTTGTATGTCTGTATTAGCTTGTCATGTTAAGTGTAATGTCTTGTTTGTGTTCTAGTATGTGTAGTATGAGATTTGTGTTGTAGTATGTAACCATTGTCCTGTCTTTTATGTATTTTGAAACGTGTTGCCGCAAGTCTTTTTCCCTGGGAGAAGAATTACTTTACCTCAATGGGACTTTTCCTGGGTAATAAAGGTTCAATAAAATAAATTAATGAATATAAATCTCTGCTAGGCATGTCGTGGCTGCTGTTTGGACGATGGCATTCAAACGGACAGCTCCAGTGACGAATCATTGGATAGGATTCCCGTGGAGGCGGACTTCTTGTACGCCCACTCTACAGCTCCAGGTAATCAGTAATCTCTGCTGTCTGAATCATGAGGCGATCAAATGCCAATCGTGGTCCTTTGGTCACAAATAACATATTGTATGTTTCCGACATTATGATCCTAACAATCTATTCATTATTTAATCATTACTGCCCATTCAATTGCAGTTATTGTGTAAAGACTTTTCCATACCAGATAGTTGTTAGCTCTGAATACGTGTGTCCAGACAAATACCCCCCCCCCTGTCCAGCAGCCCTGGCCCAGGCCAATCACAGCCTGTTATCAAATATGGGGCGGGTTTTATACGATGACATCACAGAGGACGCCTTTCAGGCACTCCTTGAACAACCGAGATGGATGCCACTGATTTCTTTGCTTTGCTACTGATTGGTTGTAGATTTATCCAATTGCGTCCAGAGGGCATTTCGCCCCTTGGAAATCATAAATGATCTGAGGGGTTCAAGACTGAAACACGTTTTCTGAATTTGTGGATTTCAGGCTAATCATCGTCAGTACCCTGTTGTGGATTGTGTCGTGGGGGGTAGCTGAAGTGTACTCACAGGGGGTAAATATTAAAAACAATAAACTCTGTATTAAATGTCTCGTACATGATCTCCCCCCAGGCTACATATCCTGGAGGAACAAGGGCAAAGGCTCCTGGTTCATGCAGGCGCTGTGCGAGATGCTGAATGAACACAGCAATCAGCTGGATCTGTTGACGATCATGACGTGGGTCAACCGCAAGGTGGCGCGCGACTTTGAGTCGTTCACCGAGGATCCAGGGAGCAATAAGAAGAAGCAGATGCCATCCATCACCACCACATTGACCAAGGACTTCTACTTCCGTTGATAGTTGCCAACTGATGGAGTCCGTTTTGGGACCGTTAAAGTGATCCGATTGATTCAACTACGGGTGCTGAGGAAATTATTGGCTGTTTTTTTGTTTCTTCAGGTCTGTCCTGTCTGTGCTTGTGGTGGATGGGAGAAGCATTTGTTGCTGTCTTTGCGAGCTATTTGATTGGAACTGGGGATCCTGTGCTTGCTTTGATATACTTTATTTCTATGCCACAAGGTGCTCTGGAGATGAACAGCTGTGGCCACATTTTAATCACTTATTTTACATAGAATTCCTAGATTATTTCAGAATTTATTGAATTCTACAGGAAAGTGTATATTGCTTTCACTCCAATGTGAATGCAAGTCTTTTAAATGTTCAACAACCAGTATGGTGCTTGAGTAATATTGGTTTGTTTTTTACTGTATTAGGGAATATTTTGAAATTGCACTTTCAAGCAAAATGTACCTTTCAATTTGTTTATGAAAATACTAAATTAAAAGTTAACCTGAATGACGCATGACTCCTCAGTCATTTCTCATATAACAAGACCCCTTACCTTTTAGGGTTAGGGGTCCATTATATATCCTGTTGATCTGGGGCCGTATTCACAAAGGATCTTAGGGCTAAAAGTAGGTCCTAACTGGCGAATTTAGGAGTAACTCCTAAAAATAATGGGCGTGTCACTCTTAAATTTAGGACTCCTAACTTTTTTCACTAAGAGCAATTCACAAAGTATTTTAGGACTAAAAGTAGCACCAAAGTCTAGGAGAGCTTAAAAATCCTCAAGAGGACTCCTAACTCAGTAAGACCTATTCACAAAGAATCTTAAAATGCCTGCGAGACGAAATGTTAGGGTATTCAACTTATTGTGGAGTTAATGCGCGATGCAATAACATCCCCGACTAACAGGAATAATCCGATTAGTCCCGAAATAAAATGTTATAAAAATGATAAATTATAAAAAAATATATATAACTTATAAAAAATAAAAATAATTGCGCCATCAAAAGACGAGGACGTGTTCGTCAATAGGAAGAAAGTGCATTCCATCAACACGCAGGTTGTTTTTGATGCAAATTTTAACATAGCCTACTGGATGTTGTTGCAAAGTGGCCTGGATCTTCAGCTACCCATGATTCGCGCATTTTAATGGTGAGCGGTCTGAGGCAGCTTTTTGAGATGTACCAGTTGGGTGTCACTTGCTGGGTGACAGTGACTATCCATGCAAGACGTGGCTCTAGACACCCTACCTCAATCCACAACCGGGAGCACAGTTAAAGTGTAACATGTAAGTGATTACGCAGATTACGTATAGTCCTATGCGTAAAACACATCGTATTGGCTCTTTGCGAGCACACAAACATACACGAAATGTTGTGGAGAGAGGAATTGGGCAGATGAAACGTCGGTTTCATGTCCTCCACGGCGAAATACGCCTCACCCCAGAGAGGGCAAGCACAGTAATCACTGTATGTGCCATTCTACACAACCTCTGCAAGCGGAGGAACATTCCACTGCCAGACGATGATGATGATGGCGATCAACATTACAAGGAATTTGGCCGTGTGGAACCGAGTGGACAGGCATTTAGGGATCACTTTGAAAACACATTTTAGGTAAACACCTTGGCACAAATCAGTCAACACTTGGGTAGTTCGTAACATTTATTTTATTTTAGATTTTACGTATTTTTATTGTTTGCTTTCTCTCTCTTGAACGTGCAGGCTACAATATCATTATCGTGGTCTGCACAAAATTGTCATCATGCTTGTATTCTGCTAACTGCACTATAACTACTTAATAGGAATTAATTTCTAGCCTAGGCTATTTCCTTGTTTTTCGGTGATTCAGTGGGCTCGTCTGAACAACCAATCACCGAACTGACCGCTTCTAAACTCGTGCACGAGAATTGACGTAATCCATAGCAACGGCGCGTCACTCTTAGTTCACTCTTTGTGATTTATCCTTAGTAAGAGTAGGTCTCAGCGGCTTTGTGAATAACTTTTAAGAAAAAACTCCTACGTAAAATGTTTTAGCGCGAGTTAGGAGCACTCCTAGCGGTAAGATAAAATGCTTTGTGAATACGGCCCCTGAGCTCATAGGCTACATGAGGAGGGACAGCCCAAGCATGTCTGTCATAGACTGGCTGAGGCCGTGATTCCTCTCGACACCATTTGACGCCAGTCCATGTACACGTTCTCAAACCGGCTTGGAATCTGTTACCAGCCCGAGGCCCGTAGTCCAGACTGGAGCTGAGCGCAGAAGACTTGCTGTTGTTGGGAAAAATAACCTGCTGAGTACATCACATGTACATTATAAATATAGCTAACTCCTACCCTAGCCTGATGAGCACATCACATGGACACATTACAATATAGTCAACTCTTGCTCTAACCCAACGAACACAAACATGATAATATATAGTCAGGTCAAGGCCGGAGCTGAAGGCCCCATCTCCCAGGCTGGCAGATGGTGTACACTCAGACAATGCACCAGTCATCCTCAAGAACGGGAGAGCCACATTAATTTATCACACAGGAGACATTTTGAGAGCTCTTCCCCGTTAGGAGGAACCAAGAGATACCCCTGCCCACACCAGGGGCCTGAGAGCCACATTAAATGATCACACACGAGACACTTTGGGGGGGCACTCCCCCGTTTTAATTTATCACACCGGAGACACGAGGAGCTCTCCCCCGTTACGAAGCTCTCCCAGGGCCTGGGAGCCAAGACCAAGCAAAACACACAGAACCACACACACCTCAAACGCACACACCTCATCGAGAGGAGGATACAGCATAAAAACTGTACCACACAGGGACTCTGCACCTTCTTCTGAAGCAGACCTTCCACGGAGGCGAAACTCCGGACGAACCATCAGCGCTGATTAGGGACTTAGACATATTCGATTTCTCACGCTTTATGACTCTGTATAACCGTTGCCACTTTACTTAATAAATCCAAGGTCCTCGTGCCGACAGACTTTATTACCTCTCCGTCTCATTTCATCTGGACCAGTAACTAGACAGACCGTTTTTCCCCACAATTTGGTGACCACCGACGTGATTTTTTCTGAATTGAACCGCAACTGGGAAACGAGAGACGGAGAGCGGCACGGCCTCGAGACCCCGGAGCACCGGAAAGATTCCTGCAGCCTCACCTCGCGTACGCCCAACAAAAGGTAGGCAGAACCTGTTGATAAAATCCAAACTCTGCATAGTTATATAGGAACCACATTAGGAGGTGAGACTGTGAGAGCGGTTCGCTACGGGATATCTCGTGGGGACGAATAGAGTTGCATTCCAGCATTTCCCCATAAACCCGATTGACCCTGAACGCGTGACACATCGAATATCGGCTCGTTGCATGGTGAAAGAATACCCTCGAGACCATAGGGCCTATAAGAATCGGGCATAGTGATACAAGACTACCGATGGCCAAGTAATGGATGTGTAATAAATACACCTGTGTCTTAAAGAGGGTTAGGGTCCCCACCGGTGTCTTAAGAGGGTTAGAGTCCCCACCGGCGTCTTAAAGAGGGTTAGGGTCCCCACCGGTGTCTTAAGAGGGTTAGGGTCCCCACCGGTGTCTTAAAGAGGGTTAGGGTCCCCACCGGTGTCTTAAAGAGGGTTAGGGTCCCCACCGGTGTCTTAAAGAGGGTTAGGGTCCCCACCGGCGTCTTAAAGAGGGTTAGGGTCCCCACCGGTGTCTTAAAGAGGGTTAGGGTCCCCACCGGCGTCTTAAAGAGGGTTAGGGTCCCCACCGGTGTCTTAAGAGGGTTTGAGTCCCCACCGGCGTCTTAAAGAGGGTTAGGGTCCCCACCGGTGTCTTAAGAGGGTTAGAGTCCCCACCGGCGTCTTAAAGAGGGTTAGGGTCCCCACCGGTGTCTTAAGAGGGTTAGAGTCCCCACCGGCGTCTTAAAGAGGGTTAGGGTCCCCACCGGTGTCTTAAAGAGGGTTAGGGTCCCCACCGGCGTCTTAAAGAGGGTTAGGGTCCCCACCGGTGTCTTAAAGAGGGTTAGGGTCCCCACCGGCGTATTAAAGAGGGTTAGGGTCCCCTTCTTTGTTTGTGTATTAAATAATTCTATGTCTTAAACAGGGTTAGGGTCCCCACCGGCGTTTTAAAGAGGGTTAGGGTCCCCACCGGCGTCTTAAGAGGGTTAGAGTCCCCACCGGCGTCTTAAAGAGGGTTAGGGTCCCCACCGGTGTCTTAAGAGGGTTAGGGTCCCCACCGGCGTTTTAAAGAGGGTTAGGGTCCCCACCGGCGTCTTAAGAGGGTTAGAGTCCCCACCGGCGTCTTAAAGAGGGTTAGGGTCCCCACCGGTGTCTTAAAGAGGGTTAGGGTCCCCACCGGCGTCTTAAGAGGGTTAGAGTCCCCACCGGCGTCTTAAAGAGGGTTAGAGTCCCCACCGGTGTCTTAAAGAGGGTTAGGGTCCCCACCGGTGTCTTAAGAGGGTTAGAGTCCCCACCGGCGTCTTAAAGAGGGTTAGGGTCCCCACCGGTGTCTTAAGAGGGTTAGAGTCCCCACCGGCGTCTTAAAGAGGGTTAGAGTCCCCACCGGCGTCTTAAAGAGGGTTAGGGTCCCCACCGGCGTCTTAAGAGGGTTAGAGTCCCCACCGGCGTTTTAAAGAGGGTTAGGGTCCCCACCGGTGTCTTAAGAGGGTTAGAGTCCCCACCGGCGTTTTAAAGAGGGTTAGGGTCCCCACCGGCGTTTTAAAGAGGGTTAGGGTCCCCACCGGTGTCTTAAGAGGGTTAGAGTCCCCTTCTTTGTTTGTGTATTAAATAATTCTATGTCTTAAACAGGGTTAGGGTCCCCACCGGCGTCTTAAAGAGGGTTAGGGTCCCCACCGGCGTCTTAAGAGGGTTAGGGTCCCCACCGGCGTCTTAAAGAGGGTTAGGGTCCCCACCGGCGTTTTAAAGAGGGTTAGGGTCCCCACCGGCGTTTTAAAGAGGGTTAGGGTCCCCACCGGCGTTTTAAAGAGGGTTAGGGTCCCCACCGGTGTCTTAAGAGGGTTAGAGTCCCCTTCTTTGTTTGTGTATTAAATAATTCTATGTGGTAAGAAGGTTAGAGTCCTTTATCAGGGTTAGAGTCCCTTTGCAGAGGAAACGGTATGCCTGGGGCATGAGTGACACACAGAGAGACAGTGTGTGTATGCGCGAGAGAGAGGAGACAGAGTGAGAAAGACTGTGCGTCTCTGTGCGCGTGTACGCAAGAGGTTATGTTTCTGTGTGCGTCTGCGGGAGACAGAATGAGAAGTATGTTGATATGTTTTTGTGTGTGCGTCTGCGAGAGACAGAACGAGAGGTCTGTTGATATGTTTCTGTGTGCGTCTGCGGGAGACAGAATGAGAGAAGTCTGTTGATATGTCTCTGTGTGTGTGTTTAGAGGAGACAGAGTGAGAAAGGCTGTGTGCGTCTCTGTGCGCGTGTACGCAAGAGGTGACGTTTCTGTGTGTGCGTTTGGAGGAGACAGAATGAGAAAGATCTGTTTAGGTGTGTGTGTGAGAGGGAGCGAGAGAGATACACAAGGAGAGCTAAAGTCGGAGGACGACCAGAGGGACCATTTTCCCTCTAGACAGTTGGAGGTAGCGATAGAGTGCGTGTTTTTCTAACAATGAACGGTTGTTTCAGGACCACGAGAAGGGACTCTGTATGGTTTTCAGGCCCAGAGTGTAATCCCCTTTCCCATATGTGTAGTCCTCCCATTTGAGGTCCCCGTCCACCATATTTGAAGTCCTCTACTCCACCTCATGTTGTAGTTCCCCTCCCTAGAATTGTATGGAAGTTAGAACCTGTGAGGGTGTTTTGGTTCGGCCTGACGAGGCCTGTACCAATTTCGGTGGTCAGCTTCTAGTTTTGTGTATATAGAAATTTGGAAAGGTGGAGCAGTATTATATATAAGTTATATATAATAAAGTGAAAAGTTATTTGTGAATGAAGGGACAGAAGGATCTTTTTGTGTGTGAGAGATAGTTATTAGGCCTTGTTCCATGATGGGGAGTTGAAGATGTTGCATTCCAGGCTTATCTGTTAACGGTCCTAGCTGCTGCTTGACCCCAAGGGGAGTGAGGAAGGGTGAGAGAGAGAGAACACATTTCCCCCCCATTTGTCGACCTACACCATTCAGGCAGTACAGAGAGACACAAACACACAGTACAGAGAAAGGAAATAGAGAGTGTGTTCAACTGAAAGCGTGTGGTGGCCATACGCCATAAAATACCACATATCCAAGGAATACAGGTAGAGCTCTGTTGAGTTTTCAGGTTTTGATAAATTTGTAGTTCCCCGTCTGCCATGTTTGAAGTTCTCTGTAGTCTCTGTCCATAGGTTTCACCTATAAAGGTTTCACCTCTGCTGGCCGAGAAAAGGAACTACCACTGGTTTCTCCCACACCCAGCCCCCGGAGCACGCGCGCTCTCAAGGCGTTATGGCCGCACCCAACGTGGGAGGGAGACACGCAGAGAGAGAGAGAAGCCACATTCCACCCTTATCTGTTGTCTTGCACCAAACAGCACCCCGTACTGAGGAGGGAGAGAGAGCGTGTTCTCCTGAAGGAGGGAGAGAGTCACAGGGAGACACACAGTGGATATTCACATTATGGCTAATTTGTTTTAGTTTTAGTTTTGTTTTTTGTCTTCCTAGGACAACAGTTATCATTCATGATGATGAACATCGAAGTTCATGAGGAGGTTAGAAGGACAATAACGTTGATACTTTAATAGGACAACAGTGATGCTAATCTAATGCAATTAGACTAAAGAAGGTGTTGCTATTAACTAAGTGATTAATATTATTTTCACACAGGAAAGAATAATTGAATAAATATGGATATGATAAAGATGAGAATAATAATAAAAAAAATAAAACGTAATATTGATAAACTGTACAAGTAGGACAACACCTATTAAAATATGGGGCATATCTCTTTGGTCAAGGATGACAGGTGGATTAGCGCTACATCTGCTGGGAAGGGATCCTACATGCTATGTTGTCAATTTGGATTCGGAAGTAGTGGGTTTACCTTTCAAATGCCACTACTGCTGCTGCAACACTTTAATAATTTTAACTCTGATAAATGACTTTTTGTTTTATAGTTTCCCTGAGGTGTATTCATTACGCACACACACTTGGCTGCATAGGGCAGTTGGGGCTGAAGACTCTGTCTCCATCCCTCCACTTTGCGATCTATACCACCATATAGGTGGGGATTGATTGTATCTTCCAGGTATGGCATCCTGCAGCGAGCCAGTATGGAAGGCTGGTTAGCCAACGACGGGTAAGATCCCACCTTGACACCCGGGACGACCTAAGGCAGGCACAGTCACGATTACTTGGCAGAGTCGCTGTGGGCACTGGCTCACTTGATCATGAAGTGACGAGCTGCAACAATCATGGGAAGTGCTAGGTGGGGTGTAGGGTGGAGGAGGAACAGGAGTCAGATATGTCAGCTCTTGCAGCAGAGGTGGTCTTGGAACGGGGCATGTCGCGTTTTATTTTATTTTATTTTACCTTTGTGGTATAGAAGGCCACTAACGCATGTACGTTTTTTCGGTTTAGTGCATGACTTTGGAACAGCGTGGTTTCAGGCGGCTGATGGTAAACCCACCCATATTGGGCTTTGGATTTGGACATACTGGTTTCGATTTCCCTTCCCAAAAGATTGGTTTCAGTTTGCTGATGCTTAAGGTTAGACGTTTCGACGTTGGTTGTACCAACGGCGTTCTTAGATTTGCTTATCATTTAATGCGCATGGATTTGACCATTGCGCAAGGAGGTATTGAGGAGAATTAGGAACATTTTTGAAAACAAGGTTTTTCTTCACCATACTTGCAAACAATGATTGACATCCAGCTAAATGAGTGTGAAATATATGAAAAAACAGTGTTCAACAGATGGGTAGAAGCAGTCCCATCAAAAGACCAAAGTGCGGCTACAGTAATCAAGTTTCTGACTAGAGAAGTCATGCCAAGGTTTGGAATTCCATCACAAATTAGCTCGGGCGATAGGGCAGCGTTTATTCAGAAAACACTCAAACAAGTGATTCAACATCTGCATGTCAAATAAAGACTAGTCTGTGTCTACAATCCTCAAACCACAAGGTATGGTGGAGAGAGGAATGGGACGCTTAAGACAAAGATTAACAAAATTAAATTAGAGTACTAAATTAAAGGACTAATGCACTACAACTGACACTAATGAGTTATCGCATGAAAACTAACAGAACGACACATCTAACCCCGCATGAAATGCTTTAGGGTCGACCCATGCCTTCACTTAACATTCGAGGGTCCCAAAAGGGACTTCCATTAGAGTAATTAGAAATAGAATTAAGGAAAATATGTTTGAACATCTAACTGTTGTACATAAGTTTGTAATTCCAGCAAGAGAAACACAAAGTTCCAGGGCCAGAGGAGGAGCCAGATGCAGACACGCCCGGAGCCGACCAACTACCCAAGGATGATGCAATCAGATTTCGGCAGGGTTTGAATCAGTCCTGTTTTGGTGGTCCACTATTAACAAAAATGTTGATTGGATAAATAGTATATACTATAATCAGCAACGTTTTGTCAATTTTTCCACGGATAAGGTCAAGGGACTATATAGATAAAGATATGCTATTGGCAGAGCAAGGAGGGGTGTGTGGGATGATAAAGACGACATGTTGTCGTCTTTATCATGTGCCAATAACACAGCACCGGATGGGTCGGTGGCCAGGGTGCTGGCAGGGTTACAGTCCCTCAGATTAGATTTGGCAGAGAGAATTCCGGCATTAATGACCCCTTCACAGGATGGATGGAGAGCCCAATGAGCGATGGGCGCTACAGGTGCAGCAGGTGCCATCCAAGCTTACCTGGGGATCGAGAGTTTGGACGAGGGACCACCAGAGGGGCCCGACCTGATCTGGCTGGAGAACATGGAACAGACCCCTGCACCATTGTCCAAGAGCCCCCACGCAATGCAGCGCACCAATACATGAAGATCACGTGACCCCCCCCCCCCTTCCCCATCCCAGCCACTGCAAGCGGGCCCCACCACCGTATGCTGAAACCCCACCACCACACCCCCCTCCCCCCCGCCTGTGACGTGCTAGTAACCTCTCCAGGTGGGCTGCCCCATTCCCGTCCCCGCCAACGGCACCACCCCCCTCCCACCTGACGCACCCACGTCGCCCGGACCAGGGATCTGCGTTCCGGTACCAGGGGCTGCGGCCCGTTCCCTTAAGGCTTGAGGGCGCCCCTGGCTGTATTCGCTTCTGTACGCTTCACTGTTTTTAGCCGCTCCCATATCTATGCCCACGTCTACGCAACCGACGCCGGGAACGCAAATGTTGTTGTTTATATCGCTGTCCCACTATGGATGGAGCTCGGGGATACACACGGGCGAGATTCCAGGGGCCTTTATTGCCCGTTTATCAGATGAGGTCCTGAGCGCAGTTGAATAAAAGGGTCTAATGCTCAGGTGGCGCCTTGCGACCACCTGCCCGTGATGACGCTCAGGACTATTCCGTGGTTTCAGTTGTTCCCGTGCCCCGGGCCTACCCTGGATACCCCATGCGTGTGATTGCTTATTGTTACACGACCAGTTAACTCCTCCTCACATCCTTAGTGTGTGGTCATCTAGGGATGGGTTGAGGGGGATTGCCATTCGTTGTGTACCTCATATCTTTCTGATATTATTATTATTATTATTAAGGGACACGTTTCATGGTTGCATTTCTTTCCTGTGATTGTTATTGTGTAGTGTTTGTGTGATTGTTGCATTTTTGTTTATATCGTTATTGTTTACTGTTAGTTTTATTGTTGCATTTTGTTGTTATTATGGTTTGGTGTTGGTTTTGTTGTGTGGCCAGCTTTGTTGTTGGTTGTTGTTTTTTGGTATCGTTTGATATTTGTTTTTGTATTGTTGTATGCTTGTTGTATGTTTGTTGTGTATCATCTGCTGCCAGTATTGTTGGCATTGTCTGCTCGCAATGTAAGGCCGGGGTGGATGCCACCCCCTAGGTGGGGTGTGTATGGCATACCCATGTCTGAAGCATGGGTAGCGTTTCTCCCACGTGGTTCCCCATACACCCGGTCCAGCGAGTTGTTTTAGTCCCATGCTCATGGTTGTTTGTTTTTATGATCGTTTTGCCTTCTTTCTGTTATTTCTAATGGTGTTATGATGGTAGTCCCGTGCTGGAGTCCTATCCCTCGTACCCCTAATGAGTAAAAGTCGTCTTGCGACGACTTGAGGGGGATATGTTGGGAAAAATAACCTGCCGAGTACATCACATGTACATTATAAATATAGCTAACTCCTACCCTAGCCTGATGAGCACATCACATGGACACATTACAATATAGTCAACTCTTGCTCTAACCCAACGAACACAAACATGATAATATATAGTCAGGTCAAGGCCGGAGCTGAAGGCCCCATCTCCCAGGCTGGCAGATGGTGGACACTCAGACAATGCACCAGTCATCCTCAAGAACGGGAGAGCCACATTAATTTATCACACAGGAGACATTTTGAGAGCTCTTCCCCGTTAGGAGGAACCAAGAGATACCCCTGCCCACACCAGGGGCCTGAGAGCCACATTAAATGATCACACACGAGACACTTTGGGGGGGCACTCCCCCGTTTTAATTTATCACACCGGAGACACGAGGAGCTCTCCCCCGTTACGAAGCTCTCCCAGGGCCTGGGAGCCAAGACCAAGCAAAACACACAGAACCACACACACCTCAAACGCACACACCTCATCGAGAGGAGGATACACCATAAAAACTGTACCACACAGGGACTCTGCACCTTCTTCTGAAGCAGACATTCCACGGAGGCGAAGCTCCGGACGAACCATCAGCGCTGATTAGGGACTTAGACATATTCGATTTCTCACGCTGTATAACCGTTGCCACTTTACTTAATAAATCCAAGGTCCTCGTGCCGATAGACTTTATTACCTCTCCGTCTCATTTCATCTGGTCCAGTAACTAGACAGACCGTTTTTCCCCACACTGTTCAGGCAGGGAGACGAAAAGCCTAAGCAAAAACTAGACCAAGTGATCTAAAGAGTTTTATTGAGTCACCCAGTGTGTGGGTTGAATATGAAATTTACGGAACACCACAGATTAGGGAATTGTAAACAGGCACTTAGGACCCTGCAAGTGTAATTTAATGTAGAGTAAGTGGAACTAAACTAAAATAATTTCTGATATGTTGACATTCTGTGGGCAAGACCTTGGAAAATCTAAATGAAAAATGAAATGAAAAAAAAAATAGGCTACGAAAGAGACAGTGCGTCAATTTGGAATAATCCCGTTGACTAAATCGCGTAATTAACGCGTTGACTTGCCCAGCCCTAAAAAACAAAACAAACGAAACAAACGCATCCTTCTGTCACGTATTTTAAGAATCTAAGCTACCCACACATAGACCCAATGAGACAGGACCAAACATATAAGCCGTAAATACTATACATAGCCACAAGGGGAGCAAGACCTTATTGGAGGCTGCTCCAGCCACAGTTAGCAGCGCTTTTATATATACGAAGAAGCCGAAGCCAGTACGGCACCCCGGCCACGCCCACTAGGCCACGCCCAAAGAGAAGAGAGAAAAGAACAGAACAGAACAGAACAGAACAGTACAGGAGAGATTTTCAGCGACACCCGCGAAGGGTCACGGGCCTCTGCCCGTGGCCCATAGTAGCCAGAGTTATTATCTCTCACACGTGTTCTACACGATTCCTAGAATTCCCTCCGTATAGCTTCACTTACCATGCCGACGACTTTATAATAAATGAAGTGAGTTCAAAGCAACCCGGGATTGGACAACTTTCTTTGAGAATATGCAACACTTCCAAGAGGAAAACTAAACGAACAAAAAAACTAACCAAAAAACTGGTTAGAGATGGCCCGTCTGACCGCCGTTCCTGTGGGATGATCCACCGTGATGGGGTCCACCACATCATCTGCCACCAATGACACATGTGGGGCTCTCTCTTTGCGAATTGTTGCAATATTGTGGAGCACCACACATGGCGTGATAATCTGGCTTCCCCTCTCTGGCTTGACCCTCAAACCACGGAGGCAGTTCCAGCGGGCCTTGGTTACTCTAAAGGTCATCTCGATCCTCACCCGGCATGTCATGGCTACATTTGGTATGAATGATAATGTGTCATTCCATTTGGTAATCTCAAAACTTCATTGTGACTTTTGTTCAATAATTACAATGGACGGAAAAACATTTGCTCGTGTTCAATTATTTTATTTATTAGCCGTCGCATCGCCATGCAGTTGCTGTTAAAGTAGAAAAAAAACATTATTTCAATAGTCAGTCGAGCTTAACCAAAGAAAATCTAAAAATAGCCTACCCTCTCGAGGAGCAGGATCTCGATCTTCAATTTTCTTTTCACCAAGACTTTAATATCGTTGTCCAGCTCCAAGTTGCGCTTGTGCAGCGCCCTTATAGTGTCTGTTCCAATCTAAAGAAATGATGGGTTAAAATCGTAATTCAGTTACCATGGTCAAAGCCTTGTGGCGCACCTTACAAAAGGAATAACCTAAATAAAAACCTTGTCTGTCCCTCGAGAAGGCCTTGAGGTGGAGGTGGATGGCCCATCGAATGCCATTTCCCTCTATAGAATAAATTATCAAAAGGAAGAGTCATGTGAAACAGTTACAGCACTGCTCGGTTGAGTTTCCCCATTGTGATGGCTCTTTAGAAAGTTCAAGGTGGCCCCACGTTCAACGTACATTAACCTTGGTTAGTCATGTTGTCCATTATCCCTTACATAACCACTATGTCAGTGACTCAATTAGGCCTAGGCATTTTTTAATCTACAAATTCATATTATAGCTGTGAGAATTGTTAAGAAAAATCACCTCCATAGTCGCCTTGGAGTCACAGGCCGACAGAGTCTCCTGCAAGAATCAGGGAAACCTATTATAGGACATTCTTTCCAAAGAATTTAACATTTAGAAGAATACCTGACACTTTCCTTTGATAGTTATATACCTCTGATTGGAGCTTGATTGTCGGCGGCTCCTCCAAAATAATGTTTGTACCTTCAACTAAAAATGACACGATTAATTTACACTCAATCATTTCACATTTGATTAGCAAGACAATTATTTATGTCCATTGCCAATACATGAATACATACTCTTTACAAACGCCTTGGATGTCGAGGCAGTGGGGTCAGAGGACATCCCCCCTTCCACTCCTACCATCATCGGCCGACCTTCGTTGTTGACGAGAGCCAGCTCCTCCGAGGTGGTGAAGGGCGGTGGAGTGGTCTCCCTCCCAGTCGTATTCATTTGTGGTTTCTTTTTATTTGCTACAGGTAATCAACATGAGATTAAAGGTTGGAGCCTAGGCCATTGCAAATCATAGGCTAGATTCACCTGAAATTATCAAAATGGATGCTCACAATTTACCACATTGAATAATGTTTTTATATTTATTTTTGACTTGGCCCCATGTTCGTCGGTGCGTGCTGGCACCACATCTATGGGGGTAAAAGGCATGATGATAGGCCTACATGATATTTTTTAGACAATATGCAGAATCTTTTAACGTACGAATTAACACGGTCGGCTATTTTTTGCCAGCACGCAACCCTAGCCTTATTATGGGCAACCTGGTTCCCCTTGGCTGTAATTTGTATTTTGAATTTCTCGTATGAATTCATAATGATGCACTGCTCGTCTTGAGTGAAATACACCGCTCTTGCTCGATTCATTTTGAATAAGGGTGAGTCAAATGACGCGATAAACACCCCTTTTATGTGAACGCGCATTGAACCTAAATATAACAAATCATATAACAAATCAAATGAATTGGAAGCCTGTACAAAAGTTCACTCCGTCCATCCATCAAAATGCTACTCACATGGTTGACGCTAAACCAGCCACAGCAGGGACACAAGCAATACTAAGGTACAATGGCCACACCTGCCTTAAATAAGGCCTTAATTAGGGGACTGGACCAATCTGGGGCTGCATTCAAGAGCACTACGCTTGACTAGGGTTTCTAGCCTGCTACACATGTCTTGATCCTACTCATGAGCAGGAAAGCAATTAATCATACCATTTATGTTGACGAATTAAAGAAAATGTATTTCGTGAAATACCTGTGTGCGTGTTTCAGAATGATTCAGACTAGGCTACTCGCCCCTATCTGCAACATGTACAACAGGGGTCTCAAACTCAACTTACCTGGGGGCCCCTGGAGGTAGAGTCTGGGTCAGGCGGGGCCGCATCAAGTATTCCACAAAAAAAAGGATCACAATTGACCCAATCTAAGTTAATGGTCGGGCTATAATTAGATCACATTGGCTATGTAATCGCTGACAACAGGGAACATTTTATAGCGGTTGGTTAGTGTCCTTTGGCCTTTGTCGGGACTCAGGACACGCAACTCAAAATTGGGACTATCCCGCAACACCGGGACATCTGGTCACCCTACCACAAGTGATAGAAAAGCGTGGCAAGCGACTCAGCAGGAACGTGCGTTCGACAACAACGTGCGGGCCGCACTAACACAAAATTTTGATGTCAAGTAGAGGGCAACTAAATATCATCCCGCGGGCCTCAATTGGCCCCCGGGCCGCGAGATTGAGACCCCTGATCTACAAGATATCATTAACAACACTATTTATTAATTATTCACAGGTCTGTCACACTGACTGACAAACGATCCGCTGTAGTCCAGATGTGGAGTAGTGGTTGACAGTCCAGGCTCATCTCTTAGAGCCTCAGGCTGCGATTCCTCTCAGACACCGTTTGACACCAAGCCATGTACATGTCGCAAACAGGCTTGAAGCTTGTTTAAAAAATACATTTTAAAGCGGGGTGAGTTGAAGAAAGTGAACAGGTTCCTCATCGCGAAGGCAAACGTGGTCCTGTCGGAGTGGTTCAGGTAGAAGGACCGGGTCCTTTCAAAGATGTACAGCGTGTAGCTGATGTTCCTTGTTAAATTAATGTGAGTGCATTATTGTCTTTCCACTCTAAAGGACTGTGTTGCTGGGAGCAGCAGCATGTTTGATGTCTGTAGTTTATTCTGTGTCTGTTGGGGTTTCGTCTTGTATACTTGTGTATCGGGATGGACTGACCCTAATTTGAAGGAAGATCACCAGTGATGATCTTCCTTCAAGCCCATCCCGGGTCCACATGTTGGCGCTCAGGTGGCTCATGAATATTAGGGTGAGGGTTAGCTTCCAATTGAACATATATATGAACGAAGTAATCAAATGGTAGCATATGTAACATAGACAAAGTAGTGCTGGCAGGGGAAGGAGCTGAGATGTTGACTAAGAGCCCATAGTGATGGCTCTGTTCCAACCAATCTTGTTCCTCCTAGCTCCGCCCTGTGATGGGCAGTCAGTCAGTCGGTAGGCCCCATGGACCTATAAAGAACGGCCTAGTGAGCGTCGCCCTGTCTGAACTCTGAAGGCGAAGTCACGTCCTTACATCTCCATCACTTTTGGTCGCGTACGGTAGGTTAATTAACCTTTTTTTTAAGACATTTCGGGACATATTGTAAAGTCATTTTAATCACTTACGTAAGATTATTTATAAAATAACAAATGCGATCGTAAACTAGTTATTTGGGGATCAGTTGGCCGTTTTACTTTCACTTTGACGCCGCTTTTCTTAAACAGGAGTCTCGCTCCTGTGGTTTCAGGTCGCATTATTCAGCTCTACTGTCACCTTTAGTAACAAATCAACTATGGATGAGTTCCTTCTCCGTCATGTACCCGGCCGTTTATTAATGTTTAAGTGTAACTAACTCCATATATAGAATAATAACCATGTCAGAGAACCGTGGCGATGCAGAGGAGCGAGGAGACAGTGTGGACGCCAAATTCTGGCCTCACAGGTAATACCCTATTGGACCCTATTGAAGATACAGAGATAATAATAATAATAATAAATTTTATTTATAATGCACTTTATATTCAAGAATCTCAAAGTGCTTCAGATAGTGCTTAATCCTCGCAGATAACTAATAACTGGACCCTAATGATGATCGATATATCACTAGTCGGTTATCGGCATTGCAGAGGAAATTCCTTTGCGAAGTCATGGTGCATGTTTATCACAGTGAGTAACGTAAGATAGAAACAGTACACAAGTACCCAAGCATGACAGGACGTAACCCCAACAGAATAAACTACAGACACATGATACATTCTGCTACTCCAAATAGAACAATTTAGAGGAGAGAATTAATGTTGGTGTGTTGATCTCTGTTGTACCACGTCCTCGTTTGTAGTTGTGTGTTTAACCACACGGCATTTGTGTGTTGAGGCAATCCAAGGCTCCCAACCCCCCTGACAAGGCGGGGCGAGAGGGAAAAGCTGGAGCTGGTTCCGCGGACGCCAACCGCTACAGAATGGACTACCAAAGCATCGGAACCTGTGTGATCATCAACAACAAGAACTTCCATAAGAGCACGGGTAAAGCCCCCATTATGACTCCTCATACACAGACATCTTAAGACGTCCTTCCAAGGCCAGGTGCGATCCAGCGTTCACACCTGGCCTCTGAAGGACATTACTCTACTCTACTCATATTACTCTATTGAAGATATATAGCCTAATAGGCTAGTATTATCGTATATTTTAGTTCAAATATTATCGTTTTTTCCAGGTTTGCTGTTAAATCTTATCAGAAAAAAACGAATAAAAAAGCAAAACCGCATTTATTTAAGTGCTGAACGTTGGTTTTGTATAACAAATAAGCTCATGTTTCTCAGCATAACTGAAATATTGACACATGTGGAATAGGGTAAGAGATTATCGGTTACTGAAATAACAGTAACAGTCATTTAAAGCAGAGATCTGTACTGATTTAGTCTTTTTGTGGTCGGTTTGTCTTTGCGTTATTAACACACATTTCCCCCAGTGGTGAGGAAATGTGTTACCTGCAACAACGTATGATTGTGTGTGTGCTTGCGTGTGTGTGTGTGCGTGTGTATGTGTGCATACCTACCCATTCAGGCAAGGAAACCCGTGAGGGGACCAACGTGGATGCGGACGCTGTGGCGAGGACATTCCACGGTCTGGGCTACAAGATAAGAAGAGAAAACGACCGGACCGTGGGAGAGATGGAGGAGCTGCTCCACACTGGTACAGGACGACGTTGGTCGCTAAAGGGGTCTGCACATCCCTGAGTTGCTGACCCTCCTGCATGGATGGAGAACAAGCATAAGTTAGCGTGAAAAAAATTGGTTTATTCCCCCCCCCAGTGTCCCAGGAGGACCACAGTGGCTCCGCCTCCTTTGTGTGCGTGCTGCTGAGCCACGGCGATGAAAAGAACTTCTACGGGACGGACGCCTCCACCGAGCTCAAGACGCTGACCGAAATGTTCCGCGGCGACCACTGCAAGACTCTGGTGGCCAAGCCCAAACTCTTCTTCATACAGGTGGGCTTTGAAGGACAGTATTATAACGTGTGGATTACTGCTGATGTGTGGGTTTATTTAGCGCACTGAGGGGCATGTTTTTCTTTTCTTTGTATGGTAACGGCTGGAAAAGCTAGTGTGGAGGGAGAATACGTATCCCAGCCCTATTTATACAGTATATTAAACAGCAAGCTAAAACAGTACATCCTATTGATCATTCAACAGTACCGTTCCAAGACCAAGCTATGGGACTTTAAACTAGTCCCGCCTTATCTACACCTTATCTGAAGATAGGTGCCCTTTAAGTGTTTTGTCTGTGTAAGCTTGTTATTTGTCATGTTAAATGTAATGTCATGTTTGTGTTCTAGTATGTATAGTATGCGATTTGTGTTGTAGTATGTTACCTTTGTCCTGTCTTTTATGTATTTTTAAACTTGTTGCCTTGAGTCTTTGCCAGGACTCCCTTGGAGAAGAATAACTTTAACTCAGTGGGACTTTTCCTGGTTAAATAAAGGTTAAATAAAATAAATTAATGAATACAAAACTCTGCTAGGCATGTCATGGCAACTGTTTGGACGATGACATTCAGATGGACAGCTCCTGCGACGAATCATGGGATAGGATTCCCGTGGAGGCGGACTTCTTGTACGCCCACTCTAACACTCCAGGTAATCAATAGTCTCTGCTGTCTGAATCATGAGGCGATCAAATGCCAATCGTGGTCCTTTGGTCACAAATAACATACTGTATGTCCTACATTATGATCCTAACAATCTATTCATTATTTAATCATTACTGCTCATTTAATTGTAGTTATTGTGTAAAGACTTTTCCATACCAAATAGTTGTTGGCTCTGATATACGTGTGTCCAAACAAATACCTTTGCATCAGACAATTCAATGAAATCTATAACTATTATAGTTCAGTTCAGAAACGTCGCTAGCAATTGAAAATATTCGGGTCTGTAGCCCAGAAGTCCTTTTAAGGCGGAAAATTGGAAAATCGGGCTGATGAACATTCAATTGTAACGTAGTTTGAGAGGTAAAGGGATGACCAATCGTGACGTCTCTCCGGACGGCGCTGCAAGGAACTTTTTCTAAACACAATATTGTTATCCTGCAGTGATAAGCCCTCCGGGGATTCTCCCGACTCTCCCGATTACCACTCCGCCACCGTGTGTGTGTGTGTGTGTGTGTGTGTGTGTGTGTGTGTGCATGCGTTATTTGATAGCCTGGTAATGGTTATACATTTACAATAATATTCATGCTGGTTTAAATAATACATTTCATAGTATTTCCCATCTTTGCTGAGCAAGAGTATTTTCATCATAATTATGTTTTTACATTTTTTATTTGAAGGCAGAGCGATCAGGGGCTATTTCCAAAAGATCCAGGGCTATATCCACGAAGGCCCAGGTCTAGCAACGCGCCTGGTTCTGTGCCTTCTAGGTCGAAGCTTGCCTCATTGTTCTCTGCAGATCTAATTTCATCGACCTGTATCAAGTAGCAACATAATTGTGTCTGTATCTGATTATTATTATTATGATTATTATAATGATCTAGCCTGGGAACAATACGTCTGCGAGTTCATTTTTATATGCTATAGCATATGCGTCTGCATTTGGCTGAAGTGTAGTTAGTGTAAGTGTATTCAATGTCTCGTACATGATCTCCCACCAGGCAACTTATCTTGGAGGAACGAGGGCAAAGGCTCCTGGTTCATACAGGCGCTGTGCGAGATGCTGAAGGAACACAGCAATCAGCTGGAGTTGATGAAGATCATGACGCGGGTCAACCGCAAGGTGGCGCTGGATTTGGCGTCGTCCACCCACGATCATGAGACCAATGAGAAGGATCAGATGCCATCCATCACCACCATGTTGACCAAGGAGTTCCACTTCCATTGATAGTTGCCAACTGATGGATTGTTGGGACTGTTGGAACCGTTAAAGTGATGGTATTGATTCAACTACTGGTGCTGAGGAAATTATTGGCTGTTTTTTTGTTTCTTCGGGTCTGTCCTGTCTGTGCTTGTGGTGGATGGGAGAAGCATTTGTGGCTGTCTTTGCGATCTATTTGATTGGAACTGGGGATCCTGTGCTTGCTTTGATATACTTTACGTCTATTCCACAAGGTGCTCTGGAGATGAACAGCTGTGGCCACATTTTAATCACTTATTTTACATAGAATTTCTAGATTATTAAGTGAATGCAAGTCTTTTAAATATTAAACATTATTACGCTTGAGTAATATCAGTTTGTTGTTGCTGTATTAGGCGATATTTTTTAAATTGCACTTGTAAGCAAAATGTTCATGTCAATTTGTTTATGAAAATACTAAATAAGAAGTAAACCAGAATGATGCAGGACTCATCAGTCATTTCTCTAATAACGAGACCACTAACCTTTTAGGATTTTCAACTAAAGTCCAGTTTGACGCCAGTCCATGTACACATTCGCAAAGCAGCTTGAATCTGTTAGCAGCCCGGGGCCTGTAGTCCAGTCTGGAGCTGAGCCTAGAGGACTTGCTGTTCAGGCAGGCAGATGAAATGCCCGATCCCTCGAGCTGATGTCGGCCTCCTCCAGAACACTGGTGTTGGTGCGTCTGATTGTCCTAGAAATGAACTGCTTTGGCCTCCATTATGGAGGACTCGTAGGATCTGTTACCAGGATGAATTGGGGAAACCTTCGTCATCTCTAGAAAGAGACCGATGGACTACCTATTACCTATTATTTGAATGCATATGGATTTAATAAACCAAATATAGATTTCTTTCATAAAATCTTTGAAGGCACACTTGCAAACAGTTGTCACTTTGAACACAATTGCCTTACTAAAAAACCTTCAAGACTACTAGAATATTTTAGTATCTTCATGTTGATTGAGGTCACAATGCCAACAGAATTATTTTAACCAAATATAAAAGTGAAAGGATTTCAGACAAACACAGATTAACAAAGGAAAATGTAATAGATTATAAATTCAGATAGTATCCAGTGAAACAATATTTGTATTCCAAAAGTGTGAATGTAGAAGAGATACAGCGGTCCTTCCCAGAACGTCCGCAGTCACTCTCATCCCCCAGTCTGATGAGTGGAAACAGGTCACTCATTTCCATGTAGAGGGAGCTTTGCATGCTCAGCTGAAACTAGGTTTCTGAGAGGGTTTAAAGCCCTCTGAGTTCAGCACTGCAGGACTCTGAGCTGTCACTCAACACTCCAGAAACCGTGGAAAGCATGACGTATCACCTCAGCCTCCTTTTCTGGACAGTGGTCTGTGGATCCTTAACAGGTTGGTTCATTCCATTCAATATAAATGCGGACCACCCTTCTTTGTTTAGTGTGTTTAGCGTGAAGATGCAGCAGTTTCCATTTATATATTACAGTTGATTGATATTGGTGGCTCCGTCACCATTGTCAATCAAAACATAATACAATTATAATTTCCCTTACGAAATAAAATTAATTACACATTAGGTCAGTTTTTTCCAAGCTTACTTGATTTGAAATCCACCCATATTATGATCTGCGTAAAAAACCATAGAGGCCAGAATAGGCCATGACTCTTGACATTTCACAATTTTCTGCCGTGTTTGGTTATAATTGAGAAATTCAACAGGGTTTTCGAAAAGTTAGCATTTGTAGATTCTTCGAAAGTTTAATCATCTGTGGTATTGTTATTTCGGGCATTGTATGACTCAGAGAGTGGTAAATGTTCAACAGGTGGTTTATTCAGAGACACAAGTTAAACGAGCGGGCACTCTGGAAGCGGTTAATGAAGCATCTCTGGAACACAAGTAAGAATTCTGTTTATATCGGAAATGGGCAGAATGTTAAATAAGCCATGCCTACAGTTCTAATTTACCTAGGTACACCTTCGGTCTTTCTTGGTCTGGGCAGAATGGCCAGAAGCCAGGCTTGTAGGGCCTGACTTATCTCAAACACGTTCAATGTTATGTGCTGATGTGATGACCACTCTCTGTAGAAGAAGAAGCTATTGGGGACTGGTGTTAGCTTGAATATCATGTGGTCTTACTAAAGCATAGAATAAATCAATTTAAATCACTTTCAACACAGCAGAGCTATTAGAGATGTATGTTTCTTTCTAAATACCTCTGCAGTCTGCAATGCAGGATTCATAACCATCAGTTTCTTCATAGCTCCGCCCCTTTTCCGTCACTGCTCCGTGATTGGCTGGCCGCTGACAGGGAGCGCTTCCTCGTCTCGGTCTTTACATTTCACCACTCACCTTCGGTCGCGTCTGAACGGTAAGTTAGACGAAGTAGTGTACATTTAGTACCTGGTATATTAATCATTTGCGGATACTTGTCTCTATATTGTATATTGTCTTTATGTCGTAGCATATAGGTATGTGTATCAATGATAATCGATAACAGTCAACACCCCACCCACCTTAGTTTCTTTATTAGTTTGTTTAAGCGTCAAGTTGTTCCCTAAAGTGATCTTGATTGGTCTCTGCTGTCCTGATGACGATAACTTTGTGAAAATAAAAGCATGAAAGTGTAAACCTCAAACACCTCGTACCGAAGTAACTGTACCCGTCTTCATTGGAGAGGACAGTACTTTTGGTTTCACCTTAACACATCACTACTTCAGAATCGTACATAGCCAGCTTCCTCCCGCATTATTCACTGACTTTAATGTCAATTGAGACGGGAACTAATCACTTTTGATGAGTTCCTGTAACGTGAAGCCCCTCTTATTGTTCATTGGCGTTTCACTATATGGGCCCAGTAGACTTCAGAAAGAGCCCTTTAGTCTACCAACACACCAGATCACACGTTAGCTGATACCTTATGATGGCTTACTATACACCTGGTACTAGGTACAGTAGGCAGTGGTGTTTGCAAGGCAATAGCCCATTTATAATCTCTTGATTGTTTTTGGTCATGTATAGAATAACCATGTCAGAGACCCGTGGCGATGCAGAGGAGCAAGGAGACAGTGTGGACGCCAAAATCTGGTCTATAAGGTAACTAACTACTGGACCCTACTGAGGATAGATAGATAGTCCTATATCCTCACAGGTAACTAACTACTGGACCCTACTGAGGGCAGATACATAGTCCTATATCCTCACAGGCAACTAACTACTGGACCCTACTGAAGATAGATATATGTAAGGGATAATCACGAGCGGCAGGGCAATAAATAGTTTTATATGTCAGCAGCAAGTAGAACCAACAAGTCAGCGGGCAACCTGCCGGGTTAATGCCCTCCTCCCAGCCAATCAGAATCAAGCATTCTTAAATTAAGTAGAATAAAGTATTTTAACCTCATCAGAGAGAATATTCCTTTGCTCAACATTGGGGCGAACGTTTAATCAGAGTAAGAAGACAAAGACGATAAAATAGGTGAAACCACATCAGACCCTCTATAGGTATGTGTTTAACCCAACGTTAACTCTGTGTTAAGGCGAGGTGGCTCCGAGGTTCCTGATGGGCCTGAGAAGGCGGGGCGAGGGGGAAAAGCTGGAGGCGCGTCGGCGGACCCCTACCGCTACAGAATGGACTACCCCAGCATAGGAACCTGCGTGATCATCAACAACAAGAACTTCCATAAGAGCACGGGTAGAGCCCCCCATGACACATCATGACTCCTCATACACAGACGCGCTAGACCACACCTGGCCTCTGGCCGACGTTTTGGGAGATCAGATCACAGCTATACATATTGCAAACCGGTGCTTCCCGGGTAACCCCCCTGTTATGTTCAAATAAACTTACAACTTTGATGTTTGGGATCAATTTGACCCGAGCAATGTTAACATGCAGAAAATGGTTGTAACTGAAAGTCTTAACCAAGTTTCTCTCTCAGCTACTTTAGGCCATTCTACTGACCATCTTTATAGCCCAGTAAATAATACATGACTGCCCCCAACCTCCCCTTATACATCAAGTATTGATTGTATAGGACTATTGAGAAATATCCAAATCACTGTCCGATGTCATTCATTGACCTAAAATGAAAAACCAATTATGTTTTGGTGTTTGCATGGCTTTATGTTGATATTCAACTATTGTAATGTATTTTACAGAGTCAAATATAATATAGTTCAAATGCAGATTGTCTTGTTTATGACTGCAAGCATATCTGGTGAGGTCTGGAAACATTTAGTTGACATTAGCTGCAGTCAGTCTACCCTGTCTTGTAACTGGGGATCAGCAGCTTTCCATTTATGGAAGTTCTTGGTCAGTTCTTGGTGGTTAAGATATGACATGGGGGTATAATTGTGTTTGAGAAACCACAGGAGGGTCAGAATGTCCGATCGCACTGGCTCATTCTCATCAGGAGGATGCCGCATAATCAGGGACCTCCTCAACATTATCCTCTGTCTCAGACACGTCCTCATCCATATCACTTTGAAAGACCCTGAAAGATCTGTGACAGAACCTCAGTGGCAGCAAATCTTTTCCTGTCTGGTGATCGTTTTCAAAATGTTTAGTTGAGACACATATGCAGAGAGAAATGTTGCTTTAATAATAAAAGTTCTTGTGGGAACTTTGTTTGCCCCATCCAAAATACTGCAAGAATGATCAGAGTTACTGCGGTTATATGTTGAACCCCTATGCTGCGAGAACTGTCAGAGTTGTTATGAGAACTGTCAGTGAGTTCTCGCAGCCAATATGTCCTGCCTCTCCCATTGCTGAATGATAAGAGCTCTCGTGGGAACGGTTTTCTCCTCTCACACACACACACACGCACACGCACACGCACACGCACACGCACACACACACACACAGACACACACACACACACACACACACACACACACACACACACACACACACACACACACACACACACACACACACACACACACACACACGTTTTATGTTTTTTTGTTAATTTCATGTTTGCCATGTTTACCCCATAAAGTTAGGAAAAGTCACAAATAACCTATCTTTAAAAGTATGTTAACCATGTTTTTAGAGGCTGTAAACAATGAATCGGGACAAATTGACCCCTAACATAATAGGAGTGCCATCTAGGAGCACAACGTCTATATTGGGAGGCTTCCTCCGGGGCGCATATGTCCTTTATTGAAGGACCCCTTGGTCCCTTACTCCTATATTGCGGTGGGATCTGCCTGTGTTGTTACAGTGTAAAAGGTTTGTGTGTGTGTGTGTGTGTGCAAAAGGCAAACAGGAAACCAAAAAAAGGATAAATGAATATGAATAACTTCAAATGACGCTTCAAATTAATCAGTTCCTGTTATTTCACTAAACGCTAATCTGTTAACCTATCCATTCTGTTTTTAGTCACTGTTGAATAAAATGCATGCGATTGTTTATGAGGAGGTCAGAAAGAATTATGCTAACATTGAACCGTATCTTACAGACGTTTTGTTATTCTTCAATGGTACTGTGTGTGTGTGTGTGTGTGTGTGTGTGTGTGTGTGTGTGTGTGTGTGTGTGTGTGTGTGTGTGTGTGTGTGTGTGTGTGTGTGTGTGTGTGTGTGCCCATCCACCCCTCCAGGCATGAACATTCGTAATGGCACCGACCTAGACGCGGGGGGTGCGATGAAGACCTTCTCCGATCTGGGCTACAAGATGAAGATGGCCAATGACCTTACGGTGGCAGAGTTGGAGAAGCTGCTCCTCACCGGTACAGGACTCACCATGTAGAGCTCAAACTGAACCAAAGCGTTGTAAACTGAACCAAACCATTACGCGGCCAAAACGCATGATAGTGGAGGTCTCCACTTGGGGCAGGCCATAGTAATATCAGATCCGGTAATCGTGCAAAAGCATGTGTATTGCGTGCTCATGTAAATAAACAACAATGAGACGCTGGTAGAGGAAGAACTGATCATCATGATACAACGGCGGCAGAAAAATTTATTGAAAGAGGGTTATCAAACAGGTTATGATAATACTGTAGGCATGGCTTTAGATGTTAATCTTGTAGGTGGAAACTTCCGACCCGTTACTGTACATGTCTTCATAGGTAATATAGCCTGTATAGGCTAACAAGAAAAGGGTTTAGCTAACAAAGGGGAGTTTGCTTTGCTTGAACCACTTGGCCGCTTTCAGATGCTCCTGACAACATAACACCTGTTGCTAGTTTTTAAGTTCCATCTTACTTGAAACCCCAGTTTTCCCTACATAAAACATACATTTGTAATTCAATCAGATTTTCTATTTGAATATGATTACTGAAGCAAACCCAATCGGTGCCACACAGGGCAATCAGTGTTGTACTTTGAACCAGAGCAGTTAGACCCATTCCCGTTCTTATCAGAGTGTAGAAGCAGACAGAGATTCGCCTGTTCCCTGTTGAATTGCCAGCAGAAGCATAAACAGGATAATCAACAAACCGGATAATCACCCCAGCCAAACCTGGAAAGGTTCAGTAACCACATACTGTATATCCATGGTGTTACTGAGTGGTTTCGGCACGGGGAGACAGAAACTACACAAATTGAAACTGGTACAGACTTGTCCCTATGATGTGTGCTCAAGATGGCGAGCCTGTTCAGACCCATTCAGGGTTTATAAATACCAACACTTATGCATCTGAGCAGCCTCCATCTCCTCCTCCTCAATCTGAACAGCCTCCATCTCCATCTCCTCAATCTGAACAGCCTCCATCTTGTCCTCCTCAATCTAACCCCCCCTCCCCTAGTGTCCAAGGAGGACCACAGTGGCTCCGCCTCCTTTGTGTGCGTGCTGCTGAGCCACGGCGATGAAGGGATCTTCTACGGGACGGACGGCTTCACCGAGCTCAAGAAGCTGACCGGAATGTTCCGCGGCGACCGCTGCAAGACTCTGGTGGCCAAGCCCAAACTCTTCTTCATACAGGTGGGCTTTGATGGACAGTATTATAACGTGTGGATTACTGCTGATGAGTGGGTTTATTTAGCGCACTGAGGGGCATGTTGTTCTTTCCTTTTTTTTATGGTAACGACTGGAAAAGCTAGTGTGGAGGGAGAATACAGTTGACCATTAGTAGACCTTTAATTATATTTTGGTGTGTAACAATCTTTGATTGCTTTATTAGTATTTGTGTTGAATAAATTGTTTTCTCCATCAGAAATATCACAGCCCTATATATATATATTTACAGTATATTAAATAGCAGGCAAAAATAGTGCATTCTGTTCATTATTAAACAATACTGTTCTAGACCAAGCTGGGACTTTAAACTAGTCTTATCTCTTCTAGGCCTGCCGTGGCACCCTTTTGGACGACGGCATTCAGACTGACAGCTCCTGCGACCAATCATCGGATAGGATTCCCGTGGAGGCGGACTTCTTGTATGCCTACTCCACAGCGCCAGGTAATCAGTAGTAGCTGCTGTGTCAATCATGAGGCGGTCATATGCCAATCGCGGTCCTTTTGTCACAAACAGCATATGACCAGCATTAATCTCCTACAATGCATCAATTATAGGATCATCACTGCCCATTTTATTGTAGTCTTTGTTGAAGACTTGTCCATACCAAATTGTTATCAGTTATGGTATTTGTCCTAACAAATATCTTGGCTTCATACACATTTTTATGTAGAACTCTTATAGCTGGGTGGCAAAGCCTCTAATCTTAATACCCATAGTAATCAGTCATGAGGCTTTCTTAAAAATATCAAATTAAATGGGTTCAGGGATATCCAACACACCTTTTCCATCTTTAATGAATTGCCCTCCTGTGAAGTGTGTGTGAGAACGGTACTATGTATTCAATGCACAGAATTATTATTATGATCATAGTAATTACTTTTACTATCATCCATACCTTTGGTATTGACTGGGTCAGTCAAAGTTTCTGGGGATGAGTATTAAAAACTGTGACCTATTTAGGTTCACCAGGTAGAGCTCGTACCATTAATGCCCAGACCTTATCGCAGCGATCAGGGTTTGATTCCTGCCCGTGGTACTTTCCTCCCCTCTCTCTCCCATGCCTGCCTGTCTTACTTTACAATATAAAAGATAAACCTTTATTTTTTTTTTCATTAAAGAAAAAATCGAATAAAAATATGATCTGTCCTACAATGAATGGTATTGCCTCATGGTCTCCCACCAGGCTACTACTCTTGGAGGAACACCACCAACGGCTCCTGGTTCATGCAGGCGCTGTGCGAGATGCTGAAGAAGCACAGCAGCCAACTGGAGCTGATGCAGATCATGACGCGGGTCAACCACAAGGTGGCGCTGGACTTTGAGTCGGCCTCCAGCACGCCGGGCTTCAGCGCAAAGAAGCAGATCCCGTGCATCATGTCCATGTTGACCAAGGACTTCTACTTCCCTTGTTAGTCGTAAAATGATGGCTGCTTTTGAAACCGTTCAAATTGATTATGGGTGTTCGACTACTGGTGCTGAGGAGATTATTTGCTGGGTTTTTGTTTCTATGATGAATGTATGGGATGAATCTGGTGCTGGATGTCGCTATGTGTGTTCGCTTCCTTGGCTTCTTTTGATGTACTGTACTTTACTTTATTGTGATGGTGTAATCTGCACCGTCAAGGTGGAGGTTAGAAGCTGGCCACATTTGTAACAGAACAAAAGTTTATTGTAAAATGTTAGTATTGATAATTATACAATCATTGCTATTCTGTTATCTTTGTCTTGAATATACTCAATGTGTATCCATTCCAAAGTGAAACAAAGTATTTGTGCTTGACTCGAATTTTATTGTTGTTGTATGCTTGCAAAACAATGTTTTGAAATGTTTGGTTTAGGATTATTATATTATAAACTAAGATTATTTATCCTCGTTTTTTAGTAGCGGTTTATGAACAGTCTTAATAAAAAACAACACAGAATGATGAGCACAGGATGACTCAGTAATTTCTCAATTAACAATTTTCCATTATAGCTCATCTAAAGTGACAGAGTAAATACAAACTAATTTATCATATATATTGAGGCGTCATCATTACCATGATGTTGATATCGAGGCTTCTCATCATCAAAGCCGGCCGCTTAGTGCCCTCAACCGCCAGGGGGCCCCCAAGAGCACTGTACTTTATATATGTGTGTGTGTGTGTGTATATATATATATATATATATATATATATATATATATATATGTGTGTGTGTGTATATATATATATATAGATATGTGTGTGTGTATATATATATATATATATATATATACGGTATATAATTTTTTTGAATACACAAAGCAATTTACTTAGCAAGAAAGGAAACAATATAAACATACAGCTGATATTAGTTTAAAGCCCAGTTCAGACCAAAGATGGAACGTCGCAGGGGAAAAGTTGCAGCAGTGTGAACTGTAATTCCGTTGCAAGGCGTCGCCAGAGATTGAACATGTCAAATCGCCAGGTCCAGTTTTAGAACACAACGACGGAGCTATTTCTCTTCAGCCAATCAGGACACAGCACGGAACAATTTGTACGTCATGGCCTTACTCCATCAACCAAGCTAAAGGCAAAGCTGGGCTTATTTCGCTTAGCCTCGCTACTTTAAGCTAGAGTTGCGTTCCACTTCCATCAATGTGACTTAAAGATCCCATGCCATGCTATTTATGGATGCTTTAATATAGGTATTAGTGGGCCACAAACACAGTATTGAAAGACGTCCCCGAAATTCAGCCGTGGTGCAGAGGTACAGCCACTCCGAACTAGTCGCACATTGAGCTTCCCCCAAACGCGCTGTTTCGGTGGGCGTGTCAAGGCAGGTCAAGGAGGGGGGTGGGGGTGTGGCCCTGAGCAGCTTGTAGCCACAGTACCATTCGCTCTGGCTACGGTGGGCGTGTCAAGGCAGGTCAAGGAGGGGGGTGGAGGTGTGGCCCTGAGCAGCTTGTAGCCACCCAGAGTACCATGCGCTGTTTACGGTGGATGTATCGCAATGGCTCGTAGAAACCCATATTATACATAGATATCTATGTAATATAATATAATATATATTATCACCTGGCCCTGAGCAGCTTGTAGCCACGGTACCATGCGCTCAGTTTACGGTGGATGTATCGCAATGGCTCTTAGAAACCCATATTATACATAGATATCTATATCATATAATATATAATATATATTATCACCTGGCCCTGAGCAGCTTGTAGCCTTGTAGTCTTCTTCAGATTGATGTGGAAGTGGAAGAACCAGAGACGTCGGAGAACCCGACGAAGTCCTTTGTGATTCATTTTATCGTCTGGAGGTGCACACAGATTTTGGCCGTGATAATATGTATTATTTGATATAGATATCTATGTATTATATGATATTATTTAGATGTAGAGCCCCAGGACTCTAACGCAAGTGTTGTACACTTCCTTGTTATTTGGATAACCGTTCTGCTGTTGGTGTGATGGCGCACACGTCGGACTCTCGTCTCTGGTATTTCTACAACGAGACTCGTAGTGGGGGTTATCGCAGCCATGGTTGAGAATGAATTGGGCGCGCGCTGCCTGCTGCCTGCTGCCGGCGCGAGGCACCACCGCCCGGCTGCCCGCTGCCGGGCGGTGGTGCTTCGCGGCGGTGGTGCCTCCCGGCAACCGGCGGCAGGCAGCATGTCGCAGTTCATGTACTTCGATGTCGTTCTGCCATTGCATTCAAAATTCTGTAACTAGCCTGTTACTACGAACTAAGCAACTACCGTACACGTATTAGCATTTAGCACTAGCTCAATCACGACCCTTTCAGAATTCTTGTGGGTGGTTACGAACCAACAAAGTGGGCAGGGCCATTAATAATAGTTTGACAACGCTACGTCACAGTGTCACCTTATCCAGATCGGCTCATTTCTTCTGCCTTTTTCCTTTCATTGCCTATTGCATTCAGCAGACAAACTGCATAGATTTCAAACTTACCACAGCTCACAAACTTATTCAGACCTATGTTATTTAACAAACAATAGGAAAAATGGGATTTTAATGGCATGGGCTCTTTAAGTTGTTATTTGCGAGTTTTAGTCACAGAATGATATGGTTTGGACTGTTGGAATAAGTGGAGGCTCAGCTTTCATGTAATATATACAGTAGTTTGTGAGGGTCCAATTTCGTGAAAAAGATCGCTATTGCTGTGTGCATGTGCACAGTTATGAAACCCAAAACCGTGTTCTTGACTTGATAATTTGCCTCAATCCAAAGTACTTCCAAACTGCACTCCTCCGTCACTACTCCATTTAACTTGTACCTAAACCGTTCGCGGAGGTGCCTGCACTTGAGATGCTAGCTGTGTTGGCTAACCTTTAGCACTGCCAGAGACCGCACTGTGAGTGAGTGACAGAAGGCGGGGCTATATTCGCACTGAAGCGATGCGTGTCTGTTAACTCGCTTTCCGAGAGAAGAGAAGACAGTGCGCTGATCAATTGCAAATACTTCTATTTTGTGTGGTTTGTGATGGAAAATCTACATGTTATGTTCAGGGTCTTATAAAATGTAATTCTTAGTGTTTCATGTGATGTAATCTGGTTTCACATCCCGTTCTTGGAATCTTGCTATTCTGCAAGGTCTTCTAAAATGTAATTCTTAGTGTTTCATGTGATGTAATCTGGTTTCATATTCCGTTTCCATGTTGTCTGTAGTTTGGTTTGGGCCTGTTTTACTTGACCCCCTGGGGAGCGTAGAGAAGCAAAGGGTGATAAAGAACAGCCTCAACCACCTCTGAAGAAACTTCAATCAATAGATTAACATCTGGTTAACAAAGGTTTTTCGTTTATTGGGGCCAACTGCCCTCAAGGATCCGATCTAAGTGTATAAAAGCTCCTGACTTTAGCTACTCAGTGGACTTGTCTGAGCGTACCTTCAGAGAATGAAGTAACACGCAAAGAGGAGCTCCCATCTGAGGCCTCAGATTATTGTAATGTATGCCTGTTATGTTGTTTGTTGATGCATGTTGTGATGTATCTTTGTTCGTACTTTATACAAATATATATAACCACTAATTGTCAACAGTATTGTGTGCTTTTTGCATCTAAATATCTCATCTGCTTAGACGCAATATCTGATATAGAAATTGCCACGACAGGTTTTGCGGAACAAAAGGTTGTTCTGCAATTTCTAAAAACATTTGAATAAATAGCTTTTATATTAACATCAACCCAAAATCCACTTGCCCGTTTGGGCAACCAGAAAAAATCTCAATTTGCCCAAACATTTTTTTTACTTGCCCCGGGCAAGCGGGCAACCGTTAGTGTCAACCCCTGACCACGGCTGAATTTCGGGAACACCTTCAAATACTGTGTTTGGGGCCTACTAATATCTCAATTAAAGCATCCATAAAATAGCATGCCATGGGACCTTTAATAAGTAGTAAAATAATTGCGGCAAATCTTGTTCAAAGAGGTATGGATAAAAACCATAAGGGTTATGAATGCATACAGTTGCTTGTTCTCTGCGGCAAAACTACTCTATCAACTGCATGGCAGGGCCCCAAAATGATCCTGCTTAGGGCCCCAAAGTGTACAGGTCCGGCCCTGCTTATCATACATCAGGCCTATTCAACTAGCGGTCCGTGGGCCAAATGCGGCCCCTCTTACTTTTTTTCTGGCCCGCAAGAGGTTGCATGCAAAAAATAAATAAAATAAAGGAGATACATAGTTGCATGCAAATCAGGTTTCTGTGTGTAGCCGGTGATACTAGCCAGTATCAGTACCCCACAATCAGGAACTGGCATCACTTATTCTGACAATGTTTGGCTCAACCAATACTTGTGAGTCTAGCTTTTCTCATATGAATGCCATCAGAACAAGGGCACGTTGCTCCATGACCTATGATAAGCTGCATGAGTGTCTCAGGATGAGCCAAACTAGGCAAACAAGGCAGTGCAATCTTTCTCACTGACTCACTGGCTCAAAATGTCTCATATGTACAGTAGTTATGTTTTGTGATGATTCAAACAACATTGTTGAATTCTAAATACGTGTCCAAAAAATGTGAGAACAAAATCTTTTAGAATGATACGATCAAAAGTGAAGAAGGAAGGAATGTGTCTGACAAGTTTATTCCAAGTAGTAGTATTATATATATTAAGTTAACACTACTTTAAGTACGATTTATTTGCAGCGATTTATTCACGTTGTTTTACTCTGTGTGGCCCATGAACCCCCAGTGGTTTTCCTTTTCGGCCCACTTGTTAAGGAGGTTGAATAGCCCTGTCATACATGATACAAATACGACCCTTTCCAGATTGGTCGTTTCTAAAAGCGGCCACTAGATGGCGCGCTGTGCCCAGTTAACCCGCAGTAGTGATTCAGCAAAAAAAGAGTCTCTGAACTAACTCTTGAGTCAACATGTCAATATGTCTTCATACCACCTGACCTAACCTAAACATTGCCCTCCGTTAGAAAACCGTTTCTCGGCTTTTTTCTGTATGGTTCGGTGAGTCCCCAGCCCCACAGAAAGGTCGCTGGTTTCGCTTCAGCGGGAGAGGAGACGTGTTTCTATGTGGCAGAATTGAGGAAATGAAAACGAAATCGGGGCGGTTTGTTGTTCTCATCCCGGGCGCCCTGCGCAGGCGCACCAGGGACTTCCGCGAGCAGCAAATGGTCGCGCCGCTCGAGAGTCTCGGGGATTTCCAGCCCGAGCGCCGCAGCAGCCGAGCCTCGCTTTTGGTTTCGTTCTTCTGGAGATAAACATCATGGTTCCTTAAGACAATTCTTCTTAAACCACAACTAATACAAACACTACAAACATTACGAACACTAGGAACAGCGACTCTTCGACACTGTGTGCGACTCTGAGTGTGAAGCGGGACGAGGCGAGTGTGCAGATCTGCGGGGGGAACTTCACAGGTAGTGAACTCTTTATTTCCGCATGTTTGTGCCGAGCGCTGGCACAAGCGAAACCGTGTTTCTTTATCTATTTTCACTTTTGCTTGGCTTGAAGAGGAAGATGCGCGGAGACAGGAAAGGCGGACTGTTAACTCTTTAGTGCTAAATGCGGAACCAGTGGAATGGTTCTCCGCTCCAGGTGATCGAAAGCTTCTGGTCGTTCTCCGAGGAACTGAACTCAAACCTAGAGAATAAAAATGTCGAGCATAGTTGTTGGTTCGGATACATTGGCTGCAGACTGCTCCGACAGTGATTCTCTGCAGGTACTGTACAGTTTATTCTCGTTGATCCGTTGAAAACCTTCATTTACTTCATGCAACATACTGAACTTTAAGTGTTTGATGTATGACATGTTTTAAGTTGATATATTGGGGTATTAACCGTGCTCGCTGAACCTCTGGGACTGAAACGTAAGCTACGTCTCCCAGTCCCAACAGATCGACCATAAATAACCCCATGTCAACAGATTTGATACTATGAACCAGAACCACACCGCGCAGTGTGCTGGGACGTTAATGCACAGCGTAGGGAGTGTCTCTTTATAGCTTTCTGCAGAAGGACTTCGCTCACACAGGGACCCAACTCCGATTGTGAGTTGGTAGACACACACACACACACACACACACACACACACACACACACACACACACACACACACACACACACACACACACACACACACACACACACACACACACACACACACACACACACACACACAACTGATAAAAGCACATATACATGAACTTCAGGTCTGTGTGTGTGTGTGTGTGTGTAGGTTTGTTGTTAGAAGTATTATAACCCCATGGCCAATCAGGTTCTTTTTAATGTCCAGAAGAAGATACGGTGCTGGGTTTATATTTAACGAATTTAACTTTGTTACGTGTCTACCTACTATTAATGAATTTTGTATTTATGTATTGGCAAGGTACCAATGACCATCAATAAGTCAAATGTGATTAGGATAAGCCACTCATTTCATTGGTGGTCCACAGTCATAACGCCGTTTGTAGTGCAGTAATAACTGAATGCTGTAACCTTTTTGTGTGTCAATGTTCCCACAAGTGCATTCTAATGCTGTAAGGACATTGGGGTTCTGGTAATGGTGGTACAAGAGTCTGCAGCTATCAGATGATATGAAGCTGTCATGACGCCGTCATATGATGTAACAGTACTATACCCACTTGGTAGTTCCATGCTCGTAGCGATGACATTACGTTTGATAGAGGCTGGAGCAACGCCCGGTGTCTGCAAGGATTCTGGTGACTAGTTAAGTTCTAATAATGTATTGCATACAATATGTGCTGATTTCAATGGTAACCTGCATTTTAAGAAAGGCTGTGTAATTCCTTTGCTTGTGAGAAGGCTACACACTTTCAATCACATCATTCTTAAACCTTTACCTACCAAAATATAATAATTAAAGAAATCACTTTGGTGTGCTGGGTATTTTGATATGCAGGGCTATTGTGATACTGCCACTCAGGACGGGAAGTCACACACCATGAGTTATAATCAGGAAGAGAGTTACAGTGAGGTAAGCATTCTGCCAGCCCTTTCACTGTCGTTCCCATGGTAGAATGGCACCGCCACTTATAGCCTCAGGAATCAAGTTATTATGTGAAACCAATCTTTAAACGAAAGCCGTTGGAAATTTGCATTAGGTGGTTGAATTAATGGTGTACAGTTTTCACCCCTGTCCAGGTGAATGCATCCTTTTCATCCCTCTTCGCCCCAATACAACACAAAAAACATTTCTCCGTGTTGGGAGATTGAGATAAAAAAATAACCCTAACACTATAAAAATAGAATATGTATTAAGAGTGCCACTCTAGAATTAGGGGGAGGAGCTGATTCCAAAATATTTTAACGAGTTAATTGAAACTTGAATGAGATCCATGCCGATTGATATCTCTGTTACATGATGAAAATACTATAGGTGAGGTATCATTTTCTCTGGAACTTGATATAAATGTCTATGTCCAAGAACGTTCAATCTGTTTAATTCCGTTCAGTTGTATCTGCATAGTCCTTTTGACAGGTGCAGTCTCAAAGGGCTCTACAGGCTGTATAGTATGACCCCCCCCCCCCTTACCCTAGCAAGAAAAAAACTCCCTTTATCAATATGGAAGAAATCCTAGAACTCAACAGCTGTATGCTGTGAATGGTTGATTCCTTGATTTTTGCCCCATACGATTTGATAACCTTTGGTCTTCAAGACCATTGTTATTGATGGCTCCAGAATGATGGGCATGTAATCAGAATGCACCGCATACATGGTGGATCTCTTCTCCACTGGGGCAATAAGGTGATTTGTTAGCCGATTGTTTCATGGTTTCCCTGACCCTGCATATGTATTTGTACTTAGGTTTTAATTTCAAGGACCACGCTAGTTGAATAAGGAAAAGCAACAGTTCTAGCCTAATGCTTGGTTAAATATATTAAATAGATAGATTAATCAAGCAAAATATCATGAGGTGTTGCTATTAAAATACTATAGTTATTAAAGTACATCAAGAACATATAAAATGTTTGATACACTTTGTACACTATCTTCCTAATATTCATAGAATAGGTAAATTATTGGGATGTCATTTCTGTGTGTGTAGGATACCATGCCGGTAGAGAGGATGCGAATGCGGCCGTGGTTGGAAGAGCAGATAAATTCATGTCTGATTCCAGGACTCAAATGGGTCAACAAGGTGAGCACTCACACTCACTTACTCTCATGCACTAAGGGGGGTTGCATTGTAGGGCGAGTGCAAAATGTATGGAGGACAATGCTGTCAGCATTACCCGGCTATTTACTACAACAGCTGATCGTCTTCTAGTTCTGCTTCATCCTCACCAACTGAAGACACGGGCATTTTCCGCATGTGTCTTCAGTTTCGTCTTATCCATTAGTGTCATTGACATAATCTTAATGTGTCTTGTTCAAAGGCCATGTGAGCATTGTGATGCTTATCTCATCACTGGTTGGAGAGTGGGGTCCGTCAACCGTGTGTGTGATTCATTTATTTCAGGAAAAGAAAATCTTCCAGATCCCATGGATGCACGCGGCGCGCCATGGCTGGGATCTGCAGAAAGACGCTCCGCTCTTCATGAAGTGGGCCCGTTTGGGCAACCAGAAAAAATCTCAATTTGCCCAAACATTTTTTTTACTTGCCCCGGGCAAGCGGGCAACCGTTAGTGTCAACCCCTGACCACGGCTGAATTTCGGGAACACCTTCAAATACTGTGTTTGGGGCCTACTAATATCTCAATTAAAGCATCCATAAAATAGCATGCCATGGGACCTTTAATAAGTAGTAAAATAATTGCGGCAAATCTTGTTCAAAGAGGTATGGATAAAAACCATAAGGGTTATGAATGCATACAGTTGCTTGTTCTCTGCGGCAAAACTACTCTATCAACTGCATGGCAGGGCCCCAAAATGATCCTGCTTAGGGCCCCAAAGTGTACAGGTCCGGCCCTGCTTATCATACATCAGGCCTATTCAACTAGCGGTCCGTGGGCCAAATGCGGCCCCTCTTACTTTTTTTCTGGCCCGCAAGAGGTTGCATGCAAAAAATAAATAAAATAAAGGAGATACATAGTTGCATGCAAATCAGGTTTCTGTGTGTAGCCGGTGATACTAGCCAGTATCAGTACCCCACAATCAGGAACTGGCATCACTTATTCTGACAATGTTTGGCTCAACCAATACTTGTGAGTCTAGCTTTTCTCATATGAATGCCATCAGAACAAGGGCACGTTGCTCCATGACCTATGATAAGCTGCATGAGTGTCTCAGGATGAGCCAAACTAGGCAAACAAGGCAGTGCAATCTTTCTCACTGACTCACTGGCTCAAAATGTCTCATATGTACAGTAGTTATGTTTTGTGATGATTCAAACAACATTGTTGAATTCTAAATACGTGTCCAAAAAATGTGAGAACAAAATCTTTTAGAATGATACGATCAAAAGTGAAGAAGGAAGGAATGTGTCTGACAAGTTTATTCCAAGTAGTAGTATTATATATATTAAGTTAACACTACTTTAAGTACGATTTATTTGCAGCGATTTATTCACGTTGTTTTACTCTGTGTGGCCCATGAACCCCCAGTGGTTTTCCTTTTCGGCCCACTTGTTAAGGAGGTTGAATAGCCCTGTCATACATGATACAAATACGACCCTTTCCAGATTGGTCGTTTCTAAAAGCGGCCACTAGATGGCGCGCTGTGCCCAGTTAACCCGCAGTAGTGATTCAGCAAAAAAAGAGTCTCTGAACTAACTCTTGAGTCAACATGTCAATATGTCTTCATACCACCTGACCTAACCTAAACATTGCCCTCCGTTAGAAAACCGTTTCTCGGCTTTTTTCTGTATGGTTCGGTGAGTCCCCAGCCCCACAGAAAGGTCGCTGGTTTCGCTTCAGCGGGAGAGGAGACGTGTTTCTATGTGGCAGAATTGAGGAAATGAAAACGAAATCGGGGCGGTTTGTTGTTCTCATCCCGGGCGCCCTGCGCAGGCGCACCAGGGACTTCCGCGAGCAGCAAATGGTCGCGCCGCTCGAGAGTCTCGGGGATTTCCAGCCCGAGCGCCGCAGCAGCCGAGCCTCGCTTTTGGTTTCGTTCTTCTGGAGATAAACATCATGGTTCCTTAAGACAATTCTTCTTAAACCACAACTAATACAAACACTACAAACATTACGAACACTAGGAACAGCGACTCTTCGACACTGTGTGCGACTCTGAGTGTGAAGCGGGACGAGGCGAGTGTGCAGATCTGCGGGGGGAACTTCACAGGTAGTGAACTCTTTATTTCCGCATGTTTGTGCCGAGCGCTGGCACAAGCGAAACCGTGTTTCTTTATCTATTTTCACTTTTGCTTGGCTTGAAGAGGAAGATGCGCGGAGACAGGAAAGGCGGACTGTTAACTCTTTAGTGCTAAATGCGGAACCAGTGGAATGGTTCTCCGCTCCAGGTGATCGAAAGCTTCTGGTCGTTCTCCGAGGAACTGAACTCAAACCTAGAGAATAAAAATGTCGAGCATAGTTGTTGGTTCGGATACATTGGCTGCAGACTGCTCCGACAGTGATTCTCTGCAGGTACTGTACAGTTTATTCTCGTTGATCCGTTGAAAACCTTCATTTACTTCATGCAACATACTGAACTTTAAGTGTTTGATGTATGACATGTTTTAAGTTGATATATTGGGGTATTAACCGTGCTCGCTGAACCTCTGGGACTGAAACGTAAGCTACGTCTCCCAGTCCCAACAGATCGACCATAAATAACCCCATGTCAACAGATTTGATACTATGAACCAGAACCACACCGCGCAGTGTGCTGGGACGTTAATGCACAGCGTAGGGAGTGTCTCTTTATAGCTTTCTGCAGAAGGACTTCGCTCACACAGGGACCCAACTCCGATTGTGAGTTGGTAGACACACACACACACACACACACACACACACACACACACACACACACACACACACACACACACACACACACACACACACACACACACACACACACACACACACACACACACACACAACTGATAAAAGCACATATACATGAACTTCAGGTCTGTGTGTGTGTGTGTGTGTGTAGGTTTGTTGTTAGAAGTATTATAACCCCATGGCCAATCAGGTTCTTTTTAATGTCCAGAAGAAGATACGGTGCTGGGTTTATATTTAACGAATTTAACTTTGTTACGTGTCTACCTACTATTAATGAATTTTGTATTTATGTATTGGCAAGGTACCAATGACCATCAATAAGTCAAATGTGATTAGGATAAGCCACTCATTTCATTGGTGGTCCACAGTCATAACGCCGTTTGTAGTGCAGTAATAACTGAATGCTGTAACCTTTTTGTGTGTCAATGTTCCCACAAGTGCATTCTAATGCTGTAAGGACATTGGGGTTCTGGTAATGGTGGTACAAGAGTCTGCAGCTATCAGATGATATGAAGCTGTCATGACGCCGTCATATGATGTAACAGTACTATACCCACTTGGTAGTTCCATGCTCGTAGCGATGACATTACGTTTGATAGAGGCTGGAGCAACGCCCGGTGTCTGCAAGGATTCTGGTGACTAGTTAAGTTCTAATAATGTATTGCATACAATATGTGCTGATTTCAATGGTAACCTGCATTTTAAGAAAGGCTGTGTAATTCCTTTGCTTGTGAGAAGGCTACACACTTTCAATCACATCATTCTTAAACCTTTACCTACCAAAATATAATAATTAAAGAAATCACTTTGGTGTGCTGGGTATTTTGATATGCAGGGCTATTGTGATACTGCCACTCAGGACGGGAAGTCACACACCATGAGTTATAATCAGGAAGAGAGTTACAGTGAGGTAAGCATTCTGCCAGCCCTTTCACTGTCGTTCCCATGGTAGAATGGCACCGCCACTTATAGCCTCAGGAATCAAGTTATTATGTGAAACCAATCTTTAAACGAAAGCCGTTGGAAATTTGCATTAGGTGGTTGAATTAATGGTGTACAGTTTTCACCCCTGTCCAGGTGAATGCATCCTTTTCATCCCTCTTCGCCCCAATACAACACAAAAAACATTTCTCCGTGTTGGGAGATTGAGATAAAAAAATAACCCTAACACTATAAAAATAGAATATGTATTAAGAGTGCCACTCTAGAATTAGGGGGAGGAGCTGATTCCAAAATATTTTAACGAGTTAATTGAAACTTGAATGAGATCCATGCCGATTGATATCTCTGTTACATGATGAAAATACTATAGGTGAGGTATCATTTTCTCTGGAACTTGATATAAATGTCTATGTCCAAGAACGTTCAATCTGTTTAATTCCGTTCAGTTGTATCTGCATAGTCCTTTTGACAGGTGCAGTCTCAAAGGGCTCTACAGGCTGTATAGTATGACCCCCCCCCCCCTTACCCTAGCAAGAAAAAAACTCCCTTTATCAATATGGAAGAAATCCTAGAACTCAACAGCTGTATGCTGTGAATGGTTGATTCCTTGATTTTTGCCCCATACGATTTGATAACCTTTGGTCTTCAAGACCATTGTTATTGATGGCTCCAGAATGATGGGCATGTAATCAGAATGCACCGCATACATGGTGGATCTCTTCTCCACTGGGGCAATAAGGTGATTTGTTAGCCGATTGTTTCATGGTTTCCCTGACCCTGCATATGTATTTGTACTTAGGTTTTAATTTCAAGGACCACGCTAGTTGAATAAGGAAAAGCAACAGTTCTAGCCTAATGCTTGGTTAAATATATTAAATAGATAGATTAATCAAGCAAAATATCATGAGGTGTTGCTATTAAAATACTATAGTTATTAAAGTACATCAAGAACATATAAAATGTTTGATACACTTTGTACACTATCTTCCTAATATTCATAGAATAGGTAAATTATTGGGATGTCATTTCTGTGTGTGTAGGATACCATGCCGGTAGAGAGGATGCGAATGCGGCCGTGGTTGGAAGAGCAGATAAATTCATGTCTGATTCCAGGACTCAAATGGGTCAACAAGGTGAGCACTCACACTCACTTACTCTCATGCACTAAGGGGGGTTGCATTGTAGGGCGAGTGCAAAATGTATGGAGGACAATGCTGTCAGCATTACCCGGCTATTTACTACAACAGCTGATCGTCTTCTAGTTCTGCTTCATCCTCACCAACTGAAGACACGGGCATTTTCCGCATGTGTCTTCAGTTTCGTCTTATCCATTAGTGTCATTGACATAATCTTAATGTGTCTTGTTCAAAGGCCATGTGAGCATTGTGATGCTTATCTCATCACTGGTTGGAGAGTGGGGTCCGTCAACCGTGTGTGTGATTCATTTATTTCAGGAAAAGAAAATCTTCCAGATCCCATGGATGCACGCGGCGCGCCATGGCTGGGATCTGCAGAAAGACGCTCCGCTCTTCATGAAGTGGGCCATACACACCGGTGAGGGACAGGGCCCACAGTACTAGCCCATGTGCCCACAGTACTAGCCCATGTGCCCACGGGACTAGCTACAAACCATTGTGTTCTAGTCCATGTGTGCTAGCCCATGTGCCCACAGTACTAGCCCATGTGCCCACAGTACTAGCCCATGTGCCCACGGGACTAGCTACAAACCATTGTGTTCTAGTCCATGTGTGCTAGCCCATGTGCCCACAGTACTAGCCCATGTGCCCACAGTACTAGCCCATGTGCCCACAGTACTAGCCCATGTGCCCACGGGACTAGCTACAAACCATTGTGTTCTAGTCCATGTGTGCTAGCCCATGTGCCCACAGTACTAACCCATGTGCCCACAGTACTAGCCCATGTGCCCACAGTACTAGCCCATGTGCCCACAGTACTAGCCCATGTGCCCACGGGACTAGCTACAAACCATTGTGTTCTAGTCCATGTGTGCTAGCCCATGTAACCACAGTACTAGATGAGTACTAGACTGCTCCATGTGCCCACAGTCAGTGAATACACACCTTGCTGGGCACTTCCTGTTCAAGTTAAGGTTACCGCACCATCCAAAAGATCCACAGAATATGACAGAATCACTACGAATGTATATGGAGAAGACCTACCTTTCATGCTATATAAATAAGGGTCATGGCTGAGCTTAGTAGCTAGCCAGGTATGTATTTAGTGTGAGTTAATAGCTAGGTGTTTGCCAACCTATGCACTAGCATAGATTAAGAGATGAACTCTGTGTGTGCGTGCGTGCGTGCGCGTGTCAGGTAAGTACCAGCTAGGCGTGGACCGCCCAGACCCCAAGACGTGGAAGGCCAACTTCCGCTGTGCGGTGAACAGCCTGCCGGACATGGAGGAGGTGAAGGACAAGAGCATCAAGAAGGGCACCAACGCCTTCAGGGTCTACAAGATGCTCTCCTCATCGGAGAGGAGCACCAAGAAAGGTGGGCAGGGTCACCGGGCCTCACAACCTCCACCTCACCAGGAGGTTTGCTGTATTCTGCAGAGCGATCTGTTGGTTTCTGAACTGTGTGTGTTTGACTAAATAGGAAAGAAGAAGAAGGATGGGAAACCCAAGGCAGCTAAAGAAGGTGACTTCAAGGTAAACATTAACAGTTTTTTTTTGGTTGTAATACAATTCACTCGAACTCTGCG